>NC_142855.1:17881287-18184318 GCF_061612785.1 Hesperophylax consimilis | reverse complement strand
GTGGTGTACATAATATGTAGAATAATATGCATAATATGTACAAGTCATATTATGACTTGTTGTGGTTATGAGCACTGATGTGTGAGGGGTTAGTTTCACTTGAGGTTATAGCTATAATGTTTTTGTATTTATGAATGAACCTGGTAAAATGATATGAATTATTTGAGTAAGTGGTGCCATAGGTGTTTAAAGATGATAATGGTAGGAATTTTTACAGTATCCATACATAGTTCTGTCATAACAGAGTTCAATGACATTTGTATTGGTGTAGGTGGTGACATTCTGGTACTTAGGGTCAAATTCAATTGTATATAAATATAATTTTGGTATTGCAAAGTAATAAGCAATGTTTACATAAAGACTGTTGTAATAGAAAGATATAATCATCGAGTAATATTTAGAGAGAGAGTAAGAATTGTGGCTATAGTATGCTGTTTTTGTATATTTACAGATAATGAGAGTGGTGTGATTGAAGAGGATTACGATGTTGGCAAGACTAGGAAAAAATAAGCCTGGATAATTTGGATTTACTAAGTCACAGTTACGTGTACTGATAATAATGCTATTGTTAATTAAAATATGTTTTTAGTGGTTAAAAAGGAATAGAGTGGCGGTACTGGGAAATGTGTGCATGATGACATTAAATATAGGCATACCGTGTATCGTTAGCCATATAAGTTGGCGTTTCACTCGTTCAATATCTCCATCAATGTGTATTGATATTATGTTAGAGTCGTCGCACAGTGGCTTAAATTTGAGCGCTGGCGCGACATTGACCCCAGATCGGCATGTTCCCGAAATGATTTTTTTTTACCAGTGTGTTCTAAATTAATCACTGACATTAAAAAAATCATTGAAAATAACAGCCGAAGCTTACTTACTCGGTAATTACGCACAGAACTGAGATGTTCGGGCGCGCAACTATACTGCTGTATCTAGGCGAGTTTGAAGGCGTGCGAAATCAGGTTGTTTGTGTACTTATTTTACAAAAAAAATATTTTTAAATATCACTTGAAATATTCTTTAAGATACGTAGTTTATTAAAATAACTGAATTTTTTTTTTCATAAATTATAACTGTTGCGTTGGTTCAAAGTTTACCTTTTTTCCAATTTTTTTCCTTTAATGGAGTAGGAATAAAAATCTTCACGAGTCTTCACGCAAATTTTAATAGGATATTATTGCTGTGTCTTTTTGTACACGGAAAAAGAAAATCACCACCAACTTTAGCCAGCCACTCCAGTAATTGCATTTTTAAGAAATGATTGTACTTAATTTTCGTCAATTTTTTTTTCAGAATCCAATATTTGACTCCGATATGTCAAAGAAAGATCAACTGTATGTAATATGTAGTTTTGCGTACCGTTAGAATAAAATTTAAGTTATTCACAATTATTCACTGTCAATTTAAATTAACATCTGAAACTCAATTATTATGTAATTAGTCGCAGAACAGGGGTACACTGATATTCGGGCGCGCAACTATGCTGCTGTATCTAGGCGAGTTTGAAAGCATGCGAAATCAGGTTGTTTGTGAACTTTTTGTACAAAAAAAGTATTTTTAAAAATTACTTAAGATATTATTTAAATAACTGAAATTTTTTTTTAATTATAACTGTTGCCTTGGTTCAAAGTTTACCTTTTTTTCAATTTGTTGCCTTTAATGGATAATCACGCTAATTTTAATAGGATATTATTGCTTATGTAATAAATATTTAGTTTTCAATATATAATTTATCTGTTTTTTTTAAAGAATTATAATTCATAAAATTATTTAGTTTTCACTGTATTTTTATTTTCTCTTTTATAAAGAATTATAATCTATTTAAAAATGTTATTATCTGTTTTTTTTAAGAATTATAATGTACAAAATTGTTCACTGTATTTTTATTATCTGTTTTCTTAAAGAATTATAATCTATAAACTACAAACTTAGCGCCCAAGTTACACGCTACTTTTTATAAAAGCATTAAAATCATTATCAACATTTCAACTAATAAGAATTAACAAAAACTAAGTGATATTTCTTATTAATTCTTTAAAAAAAACATAAATGATGCCAAATGGTCGAACGCCGAGAGCGATGTCGCGCCAAATCATAAAAATTGGCCACTGTGCGTCGGTCTGCCTAAGTAAGATACGGCCAGATTTTACCCATCTGTATTTGAAGTGATGATCTCTAGCAAATTTTTTTGTCTGGGCCAGTAGAAATTTGCCTTTTGGAGTTATGTGTTCCGAGAATTAAACCATACAATTCAACTTTTTTACCTTAAAATGTTGGAATTTCGTTAAAATTTGTTATATTTTAACCCCTCGAAGTTTGTGCACTTTACACCCAGTATATTGCGTAATAAATATTAATGACTTACAACTAAGATTAATAATGATAACCAGTGACTTAATACAGAGGCTTATAACTACTGACTTCAAACTAGTGACTTACAGCCAAGACTTGTATCTAGTGACTTGAGAGAGAGGCTTATAACTACTGACTTCAAACTAGTGACTTAGGTACATCTAAGACTTGTATCTAGGATAGAGGCTTATTAGTCCAGTCAGTGGGGAGTTTTACCTTGCAAAAGGTTAGGTAGTAGCGATTTTGATATATGTTGTTAAGATTGGGACTCTAAAGAAAAAAAAAAGTTTTCGACCTTGGGAGGGTCGAGCTCGATCCGCCATCTTGGATTGAAGGTGCCAAAATTTGTTTTTTTCAAAATAATTGTGAAGTGGTCGTTTTTACAACCAAATTGTTAAACGCAAACTTAAAGACAACTAAATTACCTACATTTTTTGTAGAAAGTTTTTTTTTGTAAGTCTAATAGGTAACGAGTTACAGTGGCGGAAATGTGAATATTTTTCAAAAAAGTGATGAAATTCCCAACTTTGTAATTTTTGCGGGTTATTCATTACATAATTATAATAATTTTGTTAACTCATTTCCACACCACCATGAGGTAGAGAACATTGCGCATTTTTTTTATTGTGGTATCCCCAGTAGGTCAACTCCACAGATATACCTGCGTTATGCTACAGTAAATTATGTTACATTACTGTGAATTATGTTACATTACTGTGAATTATGTTACTATAAATTATGTTACTTAATAACAGTCTTCGTCATCAATGTCATCATCTAACTCATTGCCTGTGATATTTGGGCTTCCATTGACAAAAGCTCTTCTTCTTCGTCCTCGACATCGATGTGAACCTCTGGTGAATTTCGGCATGTTTGACCATTACAGCACCCACATACAATAGAACACTTCAATCCAGCTTTCCTGCAGCCACATGCAACGCCGCATCCTTTTTTACAATTGCATGAAATAAATTTTAATAAAGTCTCGGGTGCTGGTTTCTTTGTCATTCTTACTGGAACAAGCCCGTTGATGTCACGTTTCCAGGCCCAGTTTTCTGGATTTTTTTGGATTCCATACCATTTTTGGACTTGATGGTACGTTCTAAATGCATGGTACCGTGTAGCGTCGTTCGTTAGTGGCAAAGAGGCAAGATTGAATTTGCTTTTTGTTGTCGACTTTGCGAAACGTTTGTAGAGGACTTCTTCCAAGGTTTCCTTATCCATGTCACCCCCGTATAAAGCAACAAGAAAGCGTGTTCCTGCAACTGCTATGTCTTCTGGTGTTGCATCATGTTGTTTGAAGATTCTTATCATGGCATTGAGTCTTGTGTCGTTTTGCACAAGCGAACAAAATTTATTTTTTCCTTGGTTGAAGAAGGACGATGTTGTATCGCAGCCGCTAAAGGCATGAAGAAACAGAATATTCTCAGCCGCCTCTTTGTATTTCACACTATTCGCGGAATACAATCTTTCAAAAGTTTTGCCTCTACCGGGTTTGCGAAGATATATACTATTTTTTGTGGTGCTAATGCTGTCATGCTGTCAGCAGAACTAGGAGATCAACGTCTTCGCCAATAATGAAAACAGCGTCATATGATGAACACAAGGAAATCGCAGTATTGACAATCAACTCATCAGCATCTTCTTCAGCCTGCTTAACTGTAAAATCATCCTGTATAAATTGCTTTGTAAGCATCGAAATCAGACGGACTTTGTTATTTTCATTGGCTAAAAATCGTTCTTGTGAAACTTGAACTGGCATTGTTTCATCGAAAAGAACATCTGCAGACATGTGCTTCTTCGATCGGCGAAGTCTTTCTGCGGTTTTCGTATTTTTTTCACCATCATCAAGCGGATATCCATCGAAAACAATGACTGCATATGATCCATAGTGATTTCTTACATAGTGAACGTACTTCTCGCAAATTGACCCAAAATAATCATTCCGATTCCATACAACTTTATGTAAAAGATATCCTCCATCTACAACATTAATTTTGCTACCTTCAAGTTGCACGCCTTCTGGAAGTTGTTCGAAAACACCATAAAATGATGATTTCGTACCTTTGCGCACGAGCACACTGAGTGACCGAGCATCCAGGCAACGTCCTGTAACCACCCCGACTCAATCAGTGTTGCCAAGTCAGCTGTAGACTAGGATCCCACTATAACAAATCAACGTCATCGAGCACACGGATGATGCTATATAAGTATATTGTAACGTAGAAATACGTTAAAATGATATTGTGTAATATGTTCGTACAAAATTTATCAAGAAAACTGGAGTTTTACAATTTATTGTCAAAATTTTCTTCTTTCAACCGCTGTAACTCGTTACCTATTAGACTTACAAAAAAAAACTTTCTACAAAAAATGTAGGTAATTTAGTTGTCTTTAAGTTTGCGTTCAACAATTTGGTTGTAAAAACGACCACTTCACAATTATTTTGAAAAAAACAAATTTTGGCACCTTCAATCCAAGATGGCGGATCGAGCTCGACCCTCCCAAGGTCGAAAACTTTTTTTTTTCTTTAGAGTCCCAATCTTAACAACATATGTGAAAATCGCTACTACCTAACCTTTTGCAAGGTGGAGCCCTTTTTTATCCCCCACTGACTGGACTATATGACATTGACTTCAAATTAGTAACTTACATCTAAGGATTTTATGTCTAGTGACTTACGACTAAGACTTATAACTACTGGCTTCAAACTAGTGACTTAATGACATACATATTTACTACTGTGGTTTAAAGTTAGAGACTTACATTTAAAAATTCATTTTTTTGGTTTTTTTTTTTAGTGATAAGACTAAAAAAACACCAACTCTATAGGTATAGGTACAAACAGGTAACATAGATATCGCAAGTTTATCACAAATCCTTAAGGCCCCGTAGTAAGCGTTCAAAGATGGTTTGATAGGGAGATATTTAAATACGAATATTAAAAATAACGAAAGTAATTGAGTGAATATTTATTAAAACGTTTAAAATGTAGCAAAAATATCTCTACAAATGCGTAAGCTGAATTTAAAGATGCACTGTGATTTTTTTCATAGAGTAATTGGTACATTTATCATATTATTTAATTAATACCATTACTCAAAATATTAATATGGAAACATATGAGACTGCTTACTGCGGTTTAAAAACAATTAATTCACCTATATATTGCCGTTCAATTCATATTTTTAGGTTCTATAAAAATGGCACAAATGACAAGCGATCGTTCAAAATGTTTTTGCAAATTTGGCATAATATCCCAAAAATCGCTCAAGCGGTTAATATGTTAAGGCGATGAACTACGTCGTGTAATATTTTAAATTGAGCCGCTATCAATAACAACCCTTACGTAGATGGCGATAAGGTTTAAATTCCCGCTTAACACCATCCGCCTGTTTTGATTTATGCAAGAAAAAAACATGGCCAAAAAGTGCCTTATATTTTATTTTGTGGATGTTCAGGCATAAATATTAAATTTTTTTCCTATCATTTTATAAATAACTTAATTTGCCACATTATACAATAAAATCATATCCGAAAATGGGTTCGTAAGTAGGAGATTTTGAAATCTAAAGCAGTTTTCATAGGCCTATACATTATTTTTTCTGGGCTTATAAAAAGACTTAAATAAAAAAATACTCGATAATTTCAAAGGTCAAGATGAATTATACTCGTAGTATTTAATTAAAGCATCTGAAACATTTCTAGAAGACCAAATTTTCAAACCAAAAACACGTGATTTTGCATTACTACGTATGGCATCGCCTTAAGAGGAAGCTACAAGCCAAAAATGTGTATATTCTTGGTATACCTTATATCGTAGGTAATAGGTATTAAAATCGCTTGACAAACGGAGTCTAGAAACGTTCGATTTCAAGCACAAAACTGGTTTTTATTTATTTTGTAAATAATTTTATAAGAAAGCAAAATAGTTAATCAAGTGAAACTGTCACAAATAATCTTTGCTATAATACTGTATTTTTGAGTTGTTTCCTTTACGCGTTCATACATTTCTATTGAAAAAATATTCTTTTTAGTAGTTTGCATTTAAATTTTGTATTGAGTCATTTATTTTTTCATTTATATTCTACTCAAGTGAAACGATAGGAAAACCTTCAATTTATCCAAAGCATATATTTTTTGGTATTCATAATGTACACCAATTCGTTATAAAGATTAATCAAAATAGTGATTTAGCATTAAGCTTTGCCCATGTTTTTGATCATTTTCGTAGCATTCTTAGCCATTTTTTTCTATTGAGGGAATTTCATATAAGTAGCGTTTAATATTATCTTCAAAACAACATTTTTTTAGGAACTATATACTTTTCTAGGAGACTATGTTATACATCGGTAGAAATTTGGAATGCGGTGCTTAAGACCTCTAGGTCCGTTGAAATCTATTTATTCAAGGGAGAATATAGGTAAGTATTTCAAGATATGAGCTTATGTCGGGCGCAAGGAAACGCCCACAAAACATTTCTATCGGCTTAATCGGTTCAGTGGTTTTATAGCAGAGCCGTTGGATTTTTGCCAAACTTTCGGTGGAACGAATGACAGTCGCAATGCGTTAGTTTTGAATTAGGAACCTTTCGCTAGTGAAAAAATTAATACGTTAATTATTAATCCATCATTGCAGAAGATGATTATTATATATGTAAAAAATGTTTACGAAACATGAAATAGAACAAGACACAGAAAAATAATAAAAAATGACGGTTTCAACTGGGAATCAAAACCACGATATCTGTCTTATCGGGACAATGCTTCTAACCACTCGGCCATCGGGACCTAATTATTGTCCATCTCATATTTAAAATTCAGAATTAACGACATTTTCTTCAACTATTTTTTTTTGCTATTTGTTTGTTTGCTATATTTTTTAAAAATATTTTTGAAAGATTATTTGGAACATAGATAGTGTCTTTTTTTTTTATTTTTTTTATTTTTTTATTAATTTTTATTTTAGTAATTTGTACATTAAAGTTTACAAATGGCTAATTAATTTTTACATTTTAATATTCTTTGTTTTTTCTTGTTTTACGTGGCTTTTACACAACATCTTGAATTTTTCAATTGGGGCAGTCTTTAGGTTTTCCGGCAGCGCGTTATAGTATTTCATCCCTTTATAGAATATACTGTTCTGTGTATTCGCCTTGTCCTTTTTTGGTAGCCTGATTTCATTGCACGTCCTAGTTTTATGTTTGTGTATGTCTTTGTTGTATACAATTTTATTTGAAAAATATTTCGGTAGCAGGTTGTTTACTATTTTGTGTACAAATATCATCGTGTTCAAGGTCAACATCTGTTTCACCGTTAGCCAATTTAGTTCGTTTAACATTTTATTTACTTTTGAATATCTATTTCGTCTGAGTATTATTCTCATTGCCCTATTTTGGAGAATTTGAAATTTATTTTGCTCTCGATCGTTACACAGAAAAAGGATAGTTGAGCAGTAATTAAAATGTGGAGTAATAATGGATAAACGTATCCGATTAAACGTCTCGGATAAACGTATCCGATTTTCACAAATTCTAAATGAATATTCAATTTTATCGGAATAACTTTCTTTAATAACTTTTGAAGATTATAAGAATTTGAAATATGAGATCGAAAATAATTACGTAAAATAATTAATTCTCAATGGACGAGTGGTTAGAGGCATTGTCCCGGTAAGAAAGAGATCCTGGGTGCGATTCCCAGTTGAGACCGTTAATTTTTTTTTCTTTATCTGTTTCATTTTTGGTATTATCTTCTTCAATGATTGATACACATTGATGGGTATAATACAAAAGTTATTCCAATAAAATTAATTATTAATCACTCAATCAAACGAAATCATTTTTGTTGGGGTCTGTCTGTAAGTGATTGTAACTCTGGTTCAATGAACCCGTTTTTTATGAGAATTAAAGTGCAATTTTCGAAATTGGAACTGATTGTTTCAAGAATTCAGACGAGCTATAAAGTACCAACCTGTAATATACCGATATATATATAGAGAATTCCGGTTCTATCCTGGGGATTTCCAAGATCACCGATTTTATCCCTGGATAGCCCCGCGACTACTGTTTTTATCCCGGGACAGACCCGGCAATACTAGTTTTATCCCGGGACATACCCGAGAATATCGGTTCAATTCTGATGCCTTCCCGAGAATACCGATTTTATCCCGGGACATTCCTGAGAGTACCGGTTTTATCCTGGGACATTTCCGAGAATACCGGTTATCTCGGGACAGACCCAAAAATACCGGTTCTATCTTGCGATATTTCCGTATATGCCTTTTCTATCCTGGGATAATTCCGAGGAAAACTGATTTTATCCCGTGATAATCCCGAGGAAAATTAATCTTATCCCGGGACAGTCCCGATAACGCTAATTCTGTCCTGGGAAAGATCCGAGAATACCAATTCTATTCCGGATCAGTTCCTAGAATGTCGATTTCGATCCCGGGATAAACTGAATCCTAACCGACTACGCGGTGACAATGACCTAGTTCCTTGAAACCCAGCCTAAAACCGCGAAAACTTAGCCTAATTGGATTTGGACGAAACTAAAGGCGATTGACGGATTACTTGTAGCACAAAGTACTTTCACAAATCTTTGATATATTAATTATTGTAATGTATTTGAATATTTTTTTTAAATTTCGATTATGTGAATTTTTACACTTGGCAATGTGAACCAAGAAATTAACAGATTGCAGTGTGCTTTGGGCGCGTGTCTAATGTAACGTAAAATGGTGTGACTTCGTCATTTTTCAACTTTTAAACTTTTTTTATTAAAACTTTTGTGTTGGAACGTTTTACATTATATTTATTGCGTATGCTTAAAATGTCGAAATATATATTTTAAATGTTATGTGTTTGGGGAATATAAAAACAACAAAAAAACATGGTGATCAAAGTCACCTTTTGAAGTGGGGCGACTTTGCGCCAATCAAACCTTATGGCCATCTGCATTATCACATCGTTACATGACGTGGTGCATCGCCTTGATGTCTTTTAAAGCAGGCGGCTGGTGTTAAAACCTTATGGCCATCTACATTATCACATCGTTACACGACTTGGTGCATCTCCTTGATGTCTTGTAAAACACGCGGCGGGTGTTAAAACCTTATGGCCATCTGCATTATCACATCGTTACACGAAGTGGTGCATCGCCTTGATGTCTTTTAAAACAGGCGGCTGGTGTTAAAACCTTATGGCCATCTGCATTATCACATCGTTACACGACGTGGTGCATCTCCTTGATGTCTTTTAAAACAGGCGGCTGGTGTTAAAACCTTATGGCCATCTGCATTATCACATCGTTACACGACTTGGTGCATCTCCTTGATGTCTTTTAAAACAGGCGGCTGGTGTTAAAACCTTATGGCCATCTGCATTATCACATCGTTACACGACGTGGTGCATATCCTTGATGTCTTTTAAAACAGGCGGCTGGTGTTAAAACCTTATGGCCATCTGCATTATCACATCGTTACACGACTTGGTGCATCTCCTTGATGTCTTTTAAAACAGGCGGCTGGTGTTAAAACCTTATGGCCATCTGCATTATCACATCGTTACACGACTTGGTGCATCTCCTTGATGTCTTTTAAAACAGGCGGCTGGTGTTAAAACCTTATGGCCATCTGCATTATCACATCGTTACACGACGTGGTGCATCTCCTTGATGTCTTTTAAAACAGGCGGCTGGTGTTAAAACCTTATGGCCATCTGCATTATCACATCGTTACACGACTTGGTGCATCTCCTTGATGTCTTTTAAAACAGGCGGCTGGTGTTAAAACCTTATGGCCATCTACATTATCACATCATTACACGACTGGTGTCAAAATCTTATGGCCATCTGCATTATCACATCGTTACACGACTAACTAACTGACTAAAAGCACCTCTTCCAGCTAAACCCATCTCATATTATTACATTATTGCAGCTACACCAATGAATCATTTCCTTATCTGATGCACTGCGGCTGGAATTTCCTGTTATTTAAAATGTATGTTTAAAAATATTATAAAGGTCATTACGATTAGCAAAAAAAAAAAATCATCGGCGCTGAAAAGTTAATACATAGAAGTGCGTTTCTTGCGACGACATAGTACCCTAAAGTAAAGTTGTAATCTTTGCGACGTTTCATATGATTCGGAGCATACTGCGACAACCTTTAAAATACTGATTCTTTATCGGAATAGTCCCTAGAATACCGTTTTTTTTATCCCGGCGCAGACCCGAGAATTCCGGTTCTATCCCGTGAGACTTCTGAATATAACAGTTATATCCCAAGACATTCCCGAAAGTACCGATTTAATCCCGGAAAGAGTATTCCGGCTCTATCCCGGAACACTGAGTATAACAGTTCTATCCCGGGACGTACCCGAGAATACCAGATTTATCCCGAGGCATACCCGTTCTATACCGTGGCATCCCTGAGTATACCGGTTCTAATCCGGGACAGTCCCGAGGAAAACTAGTTTTATCCCGGGCAGACCCGAGAATACCGTTTGTATCCTGGGACACTCCTGAGTATAACAGTTCTATCCCGGACATTCCCGAAAGTATCAATTTAATTCCGGACATTCCCGAGTAGGTATTTCGGCTCTATCCCGGGACACTCCTGACTATAACAGTTCTATCCCTGGACACACCCGAAAATACCGGATTTATCCCGAGACAGACTCGACAACATGCGATCTATACCGTTGCATCCCCAAGTATACCGGTTCTAACCCGGGACAGTCCCGAGAAAATCTAATGTTTTCCCGGGACAGTCCCGAGAATACTAATTTTATCCCCATGTAAGTGAACAAGGCATCTACAAAAATATACGGCACGCGGCCCGCCGTATTGGACGGACCCACGGTCGAATAGATTAATTCTGATAAAAGTATTACTAAAATCTCAGATATTTCTAGAGGAATCCCTCGGGAAGTTACTAATTCAACGTCTAGAAAATTAAAATCTGGTGCTTAGAGCAATTTCAGTTTGCTAGCTCATAGGCGACTTCTAGGTATTAGGAGGTTAATGAAATTGATGATCTATCCAAGACGATCATCCTGGGATCCTCAATTCTGCACAAATCTATTTAATTGAATTAATAATACGCGTTTGCGGCACGTTCCGGAGTGGTAGATACGTACTCTGGTAGATGTAGTGGTAGATAAGTATCGCCCTGGTAAAAGACCCCCATTCACAATCGAAACGTTACTTAAAATGGCATCAGCCAGCATGTTTGGTGACCGGATCTGAATAACAAGGTACTTCCCAACCTTCGTTTGTCCATTCTCCTTCCCTTCCCCATTTCCTTTCTATCCCCATTTTCTTCCCTTCCCCATCTCCTTCCATCCCCTTCTCCTTACTTCCCCATCTCCTTGCTTTCCCATATCCTTACTTCCCCTTCTTCTTTCCATCCCCTTCTTCTTTCCTTCCCCATATCATTACTTCCCCATCTCATTCCTTCCCTTTCTTCTTTCCATCCCCTTATTTCCTTCCCCTTCTTCTTTCTTTCCCCATATCCTTACTTCCCCATCTCCTTCCTTCCCATTCTTCTTTCCTTCCCCATATTCTTAATTCCCCATCTCCTTCCTTCCCCTTCTTCTTTCCATCCCCTTCTTCTTTCCTTCCCCATATCCTTACTTCCCCTCCCCATATCCTTACTTCCCCATCTCCTTCCTTCCCCTTCGTCTTTCCATCCCCATCTTCTTTCCTTCCCCATATCCTTACTTCCCCATCTCCTTCCTTCCCCTTCTTCTTTCCATCCCCTTCTTCTTTCCTTCCCCTTCTTCTTTCCTTCCCCATATCCTTAATTCCCCATCTCCTTCCATCCCCTTCTTCTTTCCATCCCCTTCTTCTTTCCTTCCCCATATCCTTACTTCCCCGTCTCCTTCCTTCCCCTTCTTCTTTCTTTCCCCATCTACTTCCTTCCCCTTCTTCTTTCCATCCCCTTCTTCTTTCCTTCCCCATATCCTTACTTCCCCATCTCCTCCCCTTCCCCATTCTTATTCTTAATTCCCCATCTTCCAACCTTCCATAAATCTTTCCCATCCCCATCTCATTCCTTTCCCCATTCCTTCAGCCACACAACATACCCCAATGGATGTCATAATGCCCAGTGGTTTAGTGACGTTTGGGACTCCTTGATCGTTTTATTCAGAAGTAAGTAAATTTAGTACTTACTTGGGAAACACGGAAAAGCCCATGTCACATTTCTACGGTTTTACCTCTACAGTGTATATCGTCAATTAATTTCGCAAGAGAATTTAGACGAGTCGATGCGGTCATTTCAATTTCCTGGAAATTTGTCATAAATTTGTCATTGAAAATTGTGTGGTATTTTTTCATGTATTTTATGGCCTGGTTGCATTGCTTATTTTTTATGTGAATTCCGCACGAGAATTCCATCCGCTTCTCACTACCTAAATCCGGTGGGACTATCACATCCCTCTTTGGGGTATTTTGTGAGTTTAGTTGGTCCTAGACGAACTCTATTGCAAACGGTTATAATTTTGATTGTAGGCTTATTTGAACCTTTAAAAGTAGT
This sequence comes from Hesperophylax consimilis, assembly GCF_061612785.1. Classification (NCBI taxonomy): domain Eukaryota; kingdom Metazoa; phylum Arthropoda; class Insecta; order Trichoptera; family Limnephilidae; genus Hesperophylax; species Hesperophylax consimilis. The sequence continues at coordinate 18,171,418 of NC_142855.1, read as the reverse complement.
GTAAAAAGGAGAAGCTTTTTTTGTGTATTACGTATTTTTATCAATTTAAAAAACACGTTGTAATAATTCTATTGTAATTGTGTATGTATTAGTAGACGACCGGTCGATGGCCGAGTTGAGTTTGGGTCCCACTCGGGCGTAGTGTGTTCAATTCCTCGGCTTGCTAAGTCCTCCATCACAACACAAGCAACATTTTCAGCTTACTGTGGTGGTAGTAGGAGATTTTAAAATATTGTCAGGTTATTCGTAACTCGGGAATATTTGTCTTTGTTTAAAAATAAAAAAAAACTTGTATTGGCCCACTTTTATTTTGTAACTAGCTGAAATCCCCGGCGTTACCCGGGATTTACGCACAGTTTTTAGAGAAATCAGTTGTAGACACTAATGTTCCTCTTCTTTTGAACAAGGAATGTATTTTTTTTAAATTCCTTTATTTTTCCCAATTTTTACATTAATTACATACAATATTATATAAATCAATACGAATAATGGGAACCCACTAAGGCGCAGCCTGTGCGTGGGTAATATATTTAAGTTATTATATTATTGTACCTAGAAATAAACAAATAAACTGTGGGCATATAAAACAAAAACAAGATTACATTTTGTCTAAGCGGTTTGCATAAAAAGTGTTTACAATAGTGTATAGTGAAGTTATAAGTGTTTAGTATAATATATGGTGAATATTTTATGAGATACATAAATTAATACAAATTAAATAAAAAAAGTTTCAACTGCTGTATCGAAAAGCCATAATTTTAAATCTTTTAAATATTGAGGAAGTTTAGTTATCACTTGAATATTTTTCGGTAAAAGATTGAAATTACGAGGTCCAATGAAACTGCAGTGTGTTTGCATTTGTTTCGTGTTCGTTTGGGGAGTATAAAATACATTATTATTTCTTATGTTAATTCTGTTTTCATTTATATTGAATTTATTTTTGTTTTTAAAGATGTATTTCATAGTTTGCAAAATAAATAGTTTACGGAGACAGAATAGTTTAGATTCTTTGTATAACTCATCTGTTGAAAATGTTCTTTTCCGACTATACATAACTTTGATGATATAATTTTGAGTTATTTGTAAAGGTTTTATATGTACATGAAGCGCACCGCCCCATCCTATTATTCCGTATATGAGTGAAGATTGCACCAAAGAAAAATAAATAATTTTCAGTTTTTCAACATTGAGCACTTACTAATTGTATTTTTAAACAACCCGTCCTAAGCCAGTGAAAATTCTTCTTTCAGACAATTTAATCCTATTCATTTAGATCAGAGGTTCCCAAACTTTTTTGTGTCGTAGACCCCTTGCCATGTTTTTCTGTTTTTGGTAGACCCCCTACTTACCTGATATTGATTTTTTGTAAATTTCTAACTGTAGTGAAGTTTAGTGTTAAAAACTTAAAGTAAAAACACATGTTCAGTTTTATACATTTATTAATTGAATTTAAATTAAAACTACTCAAAATAAAATTTTGTATCTGTTATATAAAATAAACGTAACATAAAATAAACTAAGCAATAAGTAAATGTTTTTAGTGGGAAGGATGAACCTGATGCTTTAATAATAAATTATCAACATTTGGTGTCAATTTTGTAATGTTTAATCTTAAGTCTCCTCGGCTAATGATGTCCAGTCTGTTTCTTCTTTTCGTTAGGAGATTGGTAACAGCGCTGAACCCCCTTTCCACTAGGTATGACGATGGAAAGGAAATTAAATATTCCATAATACGGGATAAGTAACGGGTATGTTTTTTTGCAGCCAGAAGTGCTGATATCCGTGCTTAAAGTTCTTCGTTTGTACTTATTTCAGTCAGTTCCTCTTGTTTTATGACATTCGTTTCTTCTTCTTCATGTCACCATATGGGTTAATTATCCACGGTGGTATTACCATAGTCAAAACATCCTCAAACCTAGTTTCAAAATCTGAATAGAGGGCATTTAAATGTTGAACGTAGGTTGAAACGTCGTCTTCCTGCCAGTTTGTCTGTGACAAATTGGGGAACTGGGAAAATTAGCCCCGTCCAATATTTTGCTTCATTAGTTTAACTCTGGCAAGAAACGCTGATAAGATGGACTTTGTTTTAATCAAATTTAGACTGTCGCCTTGTAACTGCAAATTAACCATATTAAATTTTGTAAACAAATCTGTTAAATAGGCGATGTCTGTTTTCCACTTCATTAAATTGTCCTTTAAAATTTTATCTTTAGTATCCAGAAACTCTAAAATAGTCTCAAAAAGTGCAAAAAATCTTGTCAAACATAAGCCTTTCGACAGCCAGCGTACTTCAGTGTGAAGGAGTAATTGATGAAAGTGTTCGTCATTTTCTTCACACAACTGCGCAAATAACCGCGTATTCAACGCGTTGCTTCGGATTCGGTTTACTGCATCAATGACTAATTGAAGAGATTCATGTAATCTAACACTCAAATTTTTAGCAACTAAATGTTGTCGATGGATGACACAATGTATTGCTAACACCCCTGGCACATTTTGTTTTAAATAGCTTATAAATCCACGATAACGTCCAACCATGGCAGGTGCTCCATCTGTAGCTACTGACATTATATTTGATAAAGGGATTGCTTTTTCAATGAAGTAATCAGGTACTATCTATCTATAATAAGTAAATAGGTACTATCAGTGTATGTTGAGATCCACTATCGTGGACCCCCTTTTTCATTTCATGGACCCCCATTTTTTTTTCTCTGACGTAGACCCCTTGCAGGTTGTCATAGACCCCTTGGGGTCGATATAGACCACTTTGGGAATCACTGATTTAGATTAAAAGAGTATTATAGTTCAATAAAATTGCTGGTATATATTCGTACATGATTATCAGTTTTGCGACATCCATTTGTTTTATCAAATCGGTGTAGATTACATTTCTAGTTGTATATCTGTTCAGAGCGTATAACCCATTTTGATTAGTATCGGTTTGGCGCATGGGTGCGGCGGCCATGTCAAAATGACGTCATTATTATCTACTCGTCTATTTTTGCCCATGAAGGGATAATTCACAGAAGTGTGATCTATGCTATTTACTTACCAACGTCCGTAAATAAAAACCTAAAAAACATTAATCCCTGGGGTTAATTTTTTATTTATTTATGTCACGCCTATTAAGGCTTTTACATACATATATATAAAAAATATTGACGAAATTATCCATGAAAATAGTGCATAAAACGACTATTTAAAACAATTGCAGATAAATAAATATAAAGTCAAAATATCACTCAACTTGATCTACACAGCATGCACACACAAAACATCAAAATTCCAAAATATTTTTTTCTGTTTCAGTTGACAAAATTATTATATGTTAATCAAATCAAATTAAATACCTTTATTAAAATTTTCCCCTACTTGATGAAAAACTTCAATAAGGTATGCTTATATATTGAAATTGATGTACTAAATATATCAACAACATCGTAGTATTTGTTTCCTAGCTGTTGAATCCGTCGCATAGGAGTGTGATATTGGGACGTTGATATAGAATTGCTACAATAATATGGTAGGTACTGTCTTGTAACCGGTTGTAGTAAGAAATAGGATCTAAAGAAAACACCACGCTTTATATTCAAATCTAAAACTTAACCACAGAATCATTAAAATGTAGGTTCCGACCGCAATTTGAGAATTATGAAACTTTAAATATACTATATTATATTATGAAACAAGAAAAATGGCTTATTATACATTTGTCTGGTTAAATGTGTGTTTTTTTTCAATATCATTAATTTTAATTAAACATTTTTATATGTAAATACGAATGTTAGAGGGAGCGCGCTAATATTAAAAATCGATAATGATTAAGGCGAAGCTTAATGCTAAATCACTATTTTGATTAACCTTTATAAAGAATTGGTATACATTATGAATACCAAGAAATATGCTTTAGATAAATTGAAGGTTTTCCTATCGTTTCGCTTGAGTAGAATACAAATAAAAAAATTAATTACTCAATAAAAAATATAAATGTAAACTACTAAATAAAATATTTTTTCAATAGAAATTTATGAACGCGTAAAGGAAACAACTTAAAAAAAATACAGTATTATAGCTAAGATTATCTGTGACAGTTTCACTTGATTAACTTTTTTGTTTTTTTATAAAATTATTTACAAAATAAATAAAAAACGGTTTTTTGCTTGAAATCGAACGTTTCTAGATTCCGTTTTTCAAGCGATTTTAATGCCTATTACCTACAATATAAGGTATACCAAGAATATACACATTTTTGGCTTGTAGTTTCCTCTTAAGCGAAAATGAAGAAAATAGGGTGGAACGGATTATTGATCCGTCAATCCTGGACACCCTAATCCCTAGATTCCTAACCACCCCTCATACCTTTTTCATTTTCAAAACTTTTTCTGCTTCCTTTCCTTGAAAAAATTCTTCACACATCGTCTCCAAGGATGTCATAGGTCCTTCGGAACATTTTTTTCCTCAGGGCCTCCTGTGTACTCTAGGATTAATGCGATGCACTACGTCGTGTAATATTTTAAATCGAGCCGCTATCAATAACAGCCCTTACGTAGATGGCGATAAGGTTTAAATTCCCGCTTAACACCATCCGCCTGTTTTGATTTATGCAAGAAAAAAACATGGCCAAAAAGTGCCTTTTATTTTATTTTGAGGATGTTCAGGCATAAATATTTAAATTTTTTTCGATAATTTTATAGATAAATTAATTTTCCACACTATACAATAAAATTATAACCGAAAATGGGTTCGTAAGTAGGAGATTTTGATCTTTAAAGCAGTTTTCATAGGCCTTATACATTATTTTTTTCTGGGCTTATAAAATGACTTATCTAAAAAATACTCGATTATTTCAAAGGCCAAGATGTATTCTACTCGCAGTATTTAATTAAAGCATCTGAAACATTTCTAGGCGACCAAATTTTCAAATCAAAAACACATGATTTTGCATTACTACGTAGTGCATCGCCTTAGTGTAAATAACTAAAAGGTCCATCCTAGTAGAACCCCGATTACTGGGATAAGGTCTAAAAACCGGGATATGTAACCCTGTATCGGAGTTAACGTTCGTGACTCTGTTCCTGTAACGTATCGTAGTTGTATAGGATATAGGATAGAATACTGGGCCCCTAATCTCCAGTATTCTAACGAGGAAAGGATCTGGTAGTATATTGAATAGTCGTAGATTCTTATACACGGACGCTGTTTAATTCGGAATATAATAAACTGACAATACAAGTAACAAGTTGGCCAAAGGCCGTCTAGCGAAAGAGTGCTCTCTTCGCGACCCGACAATGTAACCGGAGGCGGTTGGTAGCGTTCGGTTATGTTCGGTAGAACCCGAACCTACCCGAACCTTTTAAATCAGCAAATACTACAGTTCCCGACATCGTTCCCCAGTGTCAACCAATCTGATAACTATTGCAGGTCGTGTTTCTCTGGAAGTACTCCCTGAACGATGGATTCGCCACACTCCATACGCTATACATTTTGTGAGACAATGACATGTCTACGATGCTTCCCTGTTTGTTTGTTTTTAAACGTCCAACTATTTACATTGTTGATTTATTTTTTATCAGGTGACCAACGACATAAACGACCTAGACAAAGACGAGGTGAACATCATCTCTGGCGCGCTGGAGATGCGGAAGAAGACGGTTCTGGAGATCATGACCAAGATCGAGGATGTCTTCATGCTGGACTACGAGGCCGTTCTCGACTTCGAGACCGTCTCCGAGATCATGAAATCTGGTGAGTTCATCCTTATAGTTGATAATGCTGTAGGATTCATTATTTATTATATTATCAATATCGTTCTGGCAACAGCGCTACCGTGCTCGGAAAATCGGTATGAAATTGTCGGTAATTGCGCCTATCAATCCTGAGCTAGATAGACCCCCAGGGCGACTGTCCAGATAAAATTTTAAAGATCCCAACTCCTTTCTCTTCTTTCTTTTGACGTTCGTATTTAAAAAAATATATATTATTTTATTTGGTGTAACGCCCAGCTGGTATTTTATGTGGATTATAAGGACAGAATATACCTAGTGAGATTTCGAAAATTATACACATTGTTTTTAAAGCGTTGAATAACATTTAAGGCGATGCACTACGTCGTGTATTATTTTGAATCGAGCCGCCATCAATAACACTCCTTACGTAGATGGCGATAAGGTTTAAATTCCCGCTTAACACCATCCAGCTGTTTTGATTTAGGCAAGAAAAAAACATGGCCAAAAAGTGCCTTTTATTTTATTTTGTGGATGTTCAGGCATAAATATTTAAATGTTTTCCGATCATCTTATAAATAACTTTTTTTGCCACATTATACCATAAAACCATAACCGAAAATGGGTTCGTAAGTAGGAGATTTTGAACTTTAAAGCAGTTTTCATAGGCCTTATACATTATTTTTTTCTGGGCTTATAAAAAGACTTATCTAAAAAATACTCGATCATTTCAAAGGCCAAGATGTATTCTACTCGCAGTATTTAATTAAAGCATCTGAAACATTTATAGGCGACTAAATTTTCAAACCAAAAACACATGATTTTGCATTACTACGTATGGCATCGCCTTAAATACAAATTTCGTGCAACCGCGCCTAAAAATTGAAACAACGGTGTAAATGGGTGGGTTGGGTGAATGTTTTGGGGGAGGGGGGGTTGAGTTATCTTCATTACAGGTAGGTACCAAAACTGGGTCACCCGCCCTCATTTATTTCCCGATACCGTAGGTACCTACATAATATGGTCATATAGCAGCGCGTAGGTAACACGTCAAGCAAGGCAAATAATTCAATTATATTTCAGTCATCATCATAAATAATCGTTATAATAACGTCTACTGGGTGAAGTCTTCGTGTTAATTATGGTTTTTGACAAAAATACCATTTATTTTCAAGTCATACATCGTCCTCATCACGAACGCTTCATGCTACCATAAATAAATATTTGATTCTTTTGCCATTCACTTTATGTTAAATCATTATATCATATAAAGTAGTTAACAATAATATTCAATGCCCAGAGTTGCTAAATAATATTCAATTCAATGTACCTGCGCGTTCAACACGCTCTTGTGTCCTGTTCAGGGTGGAACAATGCAAAAGGCATTCTTGCTTGAACAGACTATGCAATAATTACAATAGCGCATTATCCAAGGTGGATATTTTCAGTTGCGAACTTTCCAAATACAAGGGGTCCATAAAATAATACTTCTCTGATGGTTTGTGAATAATGTTATGTCTCTATTGTTTATATTTATTATTATGATTTGATTTATATCTACAACCTCTCTCCATGGCTATAAATGTTTTATTTTGAAAATTTTTCGTTTTATACAATCTTTCGTTTTGTATAAATTTTTGAATTCATATTCCTTTCTTACAAATTTAATTTACTTATTCTTTATTATGCCTCGGGCGTTCCCGACTTTTTATACCATTCACTACTGTTACTTACATTGTTACTTTAGAAAATCTATACTATATCGATTTTAATTCGACTCAGTGTGTCATTCCTTATCGCAAATAAATTACTCAATAAAAAATTTAAATGCAAACTACTAAAAAAAATTTTTTTCAATAGAAATTTATGAACGCGTAAAGGAAACAACTTTAAAAAAATACAGTATTATAGTTAACATTATCTGTGACAGTTTCACTTGATCAACTTTTTTGCTTTCTAGTTAAATTATTTACAAAATAAATAAAGACCAGTTTTTTTCTTGAAATCGAACGTTTCTAGACTCTGTTTGTCAAGCGATTTTAATGCCTATTACCTACAATATAAGGTATACCAAGAATATACACATGTTTGGCTTGTAGCTTCCTCTTCAACCTCACAACATATTCCAATTGGGGGTGCTATAGTCCCACAGGCTTCGGAAATTTAGACATATTGATGCCAAACGTCACTGAGAAATAGCAATTTGTCAATCGGTGCAGGTCATATTTTAGGGATTTTTTTTAATTAACGGGTCGTGCAATCATAGTTGACCTAAATAACACACGTTCTTAGGTTAATTGATGGATATAATTATTGAGGCGAAACGTCAGTGAGAAACAGCCATAATTTGTCAGTTTGTATAGCTCAAACTTGCAGGAATTATCTGTCCAGTGGGGTGAATAGAGCCTTATTTTTTTGACCAGTCTGTATTTAGTTACGTTGCTTATGTAAGCCACCCGACCCCACCTTAACACGGCCCATAAAACCAAAATGCGTAGCCTAATTTTCTAGGAGTGCAGTCACCTGCAGAAATGGCTGAACGCCAATAACGATTTCGATCAATGTGTCAGAATAATACTGTTACCTAAATAAACCCAGTAAACTTTTTTTGTTTTTTGTATAAGGCAATTCATCATAAAAAGAGTGCTTTGCACAAATTTTTTTACTATTATTTATTTAATTTATTTATTTATTTAATATCAACGGTATAAATATACCATATTATGGGTAAGTAACATGTAGCCAGTAGCGAGGACAGTGATAAGTGGCAACTTAATTAGTTAATTTTATGTCACTGTCCGCGTGAGGACAGGCTATGGGACAGTGGTAAGTGGTAACTAAGCTGTTAACTCAATTTTAAGTCACTTGTCGCGTGTAAACAGTGCGTTTAGTGGTAAGTGGTCATTTTTTAAAGACAGTTATCACTTACTACTGTCCTAAACGTTATCCTCTGTAAACCGGGCATCAATCACTGAAGAGATCAACTGATAGAAATGTGTCGTGAAGTAAGCTCAATTTTTCCTTACTTAGAAGTAGACTGAAATTAATCAAACCTTTTTAAATACATGTATTTGAATTTCATTTTTTTTCGGTTTTGAATGCAAATTTTGGAAGCGGAAATCAACCCACTTCCCGCCATCCGATCGATCGGTAGTTAGACTCGTTGTCGATGACAATGCATTCTATCAACTATTGCAATTGGTGTCGATCACGTACACACACATATCTCTGAAATCGGATGACATTACAGCAGTGAATATACGTAATAAATGTCGGTCCTACCGTATCGGGATCTGGCCTAGTTATTAGCGCGGCTGACTCCAGTCCCTGGGGAGGAAGGTTCAATCCTCGTTCAAACCAAAACAAAATTAAATATTTTATAGTAAAAAAAACACGGCTTGATGTTACGATGACAGTGCGTTCTTTCATATTTTGGTAGCAATCACGCACACATACGCGCATTTCGCTCAAATCGGACACTATAACAGTCAATGTACGAAATAAATGTCGGTCCTATCCGATCGGCATTTGGCGAGGTTGGTCGACTTCAGTTCCTGGGCAGGGAGATTCAATGCTAAATCAAACAAAAAAAAGTTTTAGAAGACATTTTTAGATAGGTATATTGTAGTAAAACAAAAATTATGGGTTGATTTTTTAAAATATCGATATCTTTACTTGAACCGATATCAATATCATTGGCGTGTCGGGAATCTAGTAATCAAAAGGTCTTATGTGAATTGGCGAAATCTGTTATTCTGACTCTTGGAATTATTGTGTCTTGTCTTTCTCGGGAATTTGTTAATATGTTGTAATAGTTATATTCCACAAGGTTCCCACTTGGGTCCACTCTTGTTCAACATTTATAGTAATAGTATCTGAAATCCCTAGCTTTATACAGAGGTTTTTTTAAAATCAGATGTAGATACTAATGTTCCTATTATTTTGAACTAGTTGACGTGTACCCGGTGTTGCTCGGGGACTTATAAATGGTTTGTAGAAATTTAAATTTCGAGGTTGTGTGGGCTTTTTACGATATACAATTACGTAGTACATTGTAAGTCACTAGATATAAGTCTTAGATGTAAGTCACTAGTTTTAAGTCAGTAGTTCTAGTATTAATTATTTAATTAATATATTTGTACAGCGCCTTGAGGTGATTATTCACGAAAACGGCTCTATATAAATTAGCCAAATGCTTGTTTATTTCTTTTCCGATTTTATGTCCGGGTTAAATCTTCCCCATAGGAAAAACTAAACCCTTCCACACACTTTTCCACAAATGATCATCTAGTTAATCCACATTCTGCAAGTGCATTATATAAGCATAATAAATACAAAACAATACAAGAACAACATGTCAACTCTCCAGAGATCAAATGGAAAAATAATTCACCGACTCCAGATATTTTCATATCAGAGGGTTCGGCTCGGTAGAACTCCTAACTGGACCTATAAATCATACTGATTCCTCAACATAAATATTTAAAAAATCTTTCATTATCCTACATGTATTCAAAATGACCGACTTTTGCATCTTTATATATAATTTTTTTGATAGATCTAATACGCCTAAATTTTGAATGAGAGAGCTAGGTATAATGCCTATAGCCGAAATAACAAATGGTAATATTTTTATTGTTTGAGAATGCCAAATTCTTTTTATCTCATTTCCTAAATCTTATTCTTATTTTTTCATTAAAAGATTTTTGAATATTACAGGAATTTGGAATAGCGACATCAATGATAGAAGTTATTTTTTTAATTTTGTCATGTAAAACTATATCGGGTCTATTATGACTAATCGTTCGGTCTGTTAGTATAGTTTTATCATAATATATTTTATAAAATTCGTTTTTATTATTATTATGGTAATACTTTAATATGAAGTTTTTCTATCGTGTTGCTTTTCAGAAATATTTTTAATCTGTTCATATTAAAAAGCAGCTGACTGTACTTGCTTACATTATTTATTATAATGAGTTAGTATACGTGCCAAATCAATACATCGGTGTGTGTACTGCCTTCTGACCCCTAAGTTAACTCCCCGCAAGGCAGGCTGAGTTTATTGCGTGTCGTAAAGTTGATTTTTACGTTAATTTACTGAAAAACCATTTTAAAGTTCGTTCACGGCTTGATAAAAAATATTTAAAGTTTTGGTGGGCGCACAGTGCTTCGTTTCATACAAGCTAGACGGTAAAAACACATCAGTCAAGTATTTGTAACTCGCTTGTGGGGTGTAGTTTAATTATGTGATAAGCAATATACTAACAAATCTTAACGAAACATGAAACAGAACAAGACACAGAAAATAAACACTGTCTTTCCAGGACAATAATAATAATAATATTTGGATGATTTTTTTAGCGTCATTTTTGTGCAAAATCACCTCAAGGGCGCTGTACAAGTACATAATACATTTCTATGTTATAACTAACTGTATATGGAGATAATATACAGTACAATACTTAGCTGGTAGGTCACTTGAGATTAACACTTAATTCACATCAACTAATTGTTTATTAGCGAAATTTAGATACAGGATTTAGGACATAATTGGATTTAACTGGACTTTCTCTCAGGAATGGTATATTTAATTTAAGGGTACGACAGCTTAAAAAGGTAAGTTTTTAGTTTAGACCTGAATTCTGTTGGACTTGTTATGGATCTTAGTTCCGGAGGGAGTTTATTCCAAGCCTTCGGCCCAGATACTCCGAAAGCGCGATCACCAAACATAGAATTTGGCTTGCGCTTAGGTTCTATCAGTCTGCCTACAGCTGATGATGTTGCTGATCTAAGATTTGACTGCCTCAGACCAGAGGTTCAGAGATGTAGGGTGGGGCCATTTCATTGATGGATTTAAACACCATCCAGCACAGTTTGTACTGGATTCTTTCAGGGCACTTGAGACAGTGAAGGTTACGAAGGTGTTCTGAAATGTGAGACCCCGGTTATGAGCCGTGCTGCTGCATTAAACACAGATTGAAGTTTGTCAATTTGATATTTTGGAAGGCTGGCATAAATGCCGTTGCTGTAATCGAGACGTGAGACTACGTAAGAGTTGATATTTAACCTAGAGAGAAATTAAAGAATTGTTTTTTAACCTAGATAGTTAGTCTGTAACTTTTTAAGGTTAAACACCACCATCATTGGAAACTATCATTAATAGACCAGTTAGACAAGCGTACAAAATATAAAAACTCCGACAATAAACACAAGCTCTGGACAAAGACACCACGAATACCAGGCAATAAAAGCATTCACCAATCTTTCAGTCGATATAAAAAAAGATAGAAACAAAAAACATTTCAGATACAAAATTAGAATATAGATTAAATTACTAGAAAGGCATTGTTACAAAAATTTTATAACTTGAAATACCTTTGAAAACACACATTATACAGGTTATCCGGGGGTAAAGTGCGCTAACTTTGGGGGGGGGGGGTGATTCTACATGATGGTAAAAGTAAAAAAGAAAAATAACGTTTTGAATACAATCGTACGTTTGAATACAATCATACCTTATAATAAATACCGTTTATTTTTTTATTTACCGCCTTTATTATTGAAATTTATTTTATTTTATATCAGTTTTATTTTATTCTTTTTTATATTCTTTTTGTTGAGTATTATTAAATTGTAAAATGTGGGCCAGAGCACAGGTAAAGCACCCAATGAGGCCCACAGTGATCAGCACGGGTAAAGCACGTAATGAGGCCCACAGTAATCAGCACGGGTAAAGCACTTAGGACCGGTTTTTTCGGAAAATTTGAACAATTTTTAGTGATCAGGAGAGAGGCACGAAATGAAAGAAAGTTGTGAAGGTCACATGTGTTTTATTGATGAATCAGGTAGCCGTGACGAGAGTTGACGCTGGACAGAAGAATACACCGGATGCTGGCTGATGATGGCAGGTCAAGCGCGGGTCAGTGAGTCGACGCCGGGCGCTGGTGACCGGGACTCGATGGAGGTCAGGCACTGGTGAAGAACGTAGGTCTTCAGGCACTCCAGTGCTGACGAGACGGCCGAAGGTGCGGCAGACCTTGTAGGCGGTCGAACGGGAACGGCGTGACCAGTGAGGATGCAGCGTGTCCTCGTGGTGGTCATGGTAGCGTGGAAGAAGCGCTGGTCAGAGACACTGGAACCAGGGCGCTTGTAATCCGAGCAGCGCTTGCCAGGAACGGCGATCTGGACAAGGCGCTAAGATGATGTCCCGGTGGAGTCCGTGATGGTACGGGCGAAACCGGGTACGTTGTCTTTCGCGCTAGTAAGAAGAGCGCGGGCGATCACTCGTTGAGCCTCGTAGACTGACGGCTGGTTGGTAACTAACTGACTGAATGACTCGCTGCGTCGGGCTTATTTATACTACTCGGCCGACGGCGGCAGTAGGTAGGTGGATGGCAACTAAATCCTAGGCACTCGCACAGACTGGATGTTTCAGGAACCTTCGATAGCGTGGCAATTATGCATAGGCGGCAGACTCGTTCCTTCTGGCGAGTTCTCGTAATGTGTAAGACTGATAGCGCGATAGTATTGTCGCGAGTAGATACTTGAAACAGGTAGGTTGCTTTGTTTTGATTTCGGCAGCGAGTACGTACCTAAGTAGGTCGAGCGGTTTATTATTAATTATTTAATCTGGATTATTCTCGACGCCACAGACACCCCCTTCCCAGCAGCTTTGCTGAGGGCTGCGATAGAAGAAATAGCTCGGAGACGAACGTCTTTTAAATTGTGACACTTCATAAAAAATTTTTTGCAAAACACATGTTCACAACACAGGCTGAAGATACACTCAGATAACCATGGTGGCACTATTATCCGCGCTTGTGCGGAGATGGTCTGGAGCGTGATGCTCCGTGGTGCCTTAACTGATCACCCATTTTAAGACGGGGTTACCGGTGAGTCGGGGTAACACTATCACGTCAGGCTGCAGAATTACGTCAGGCTGCAGATCACGTCGGGCTGTTCAAATCACGTCGGGCTGCAGAATTATTCAGAAGGTTGCGTGTTCAAATCACGTCGGGGTCACCACTTTGGGGATCAATGGTGAAGGCACGGAATGAAAGAAGGGGTAGAGGTCACATGTGTTTATTGAGTCAGTTGCCGTGACGAGGAGATGAGGTAGGACAGAAGAATACACCGGATGCCGGCTGATGATGGCAGGTCAAGCGCGGGTCAGTGAGTCGACTCCGGGCGCTAGGTGACCGGGACTCGATGGAGGTCAGGCACTGGTGAAGAACGTAGGTCTTCAGGCACTTCAGATACTATTACTACAGTAATAGTATCTGAAATCCCTAGCTTTATAAGGAGTTTTTTTTTAAATCAGATGTAGACACTAATTTTCCTTTTATATTGAACTAGTTGACGTGTACCCGGTGTTGCTCGGGGACTTATAAATGGTTTGTCGAAATTTAAGTTTCGAGGTTGTGAGGGCTTTTTAAGATATACAATTACGTAGTACATTGTAAGTCACTAGATATAAGTCTTAGATGCAAGTCAGTAGTTTTAAGTCAGTAGTTCTAGTATTAATTATTTAGTTAGTATATTTGTACAGCACCCTTGAGGTTATTATTCACGAAAACGGCGCTATATAAATTAGTAATTAAATATTATTTTCCGATTTTATGTCCGGGTTAAATCTTCCCCATATGAAAAACTAAACCCTTCCACACACTTTTCCACAAATGATCATCTAGTCAATCAACATTATGCAAGTGCATTATAAAAGCAAAATAAATACAAAACAATACAAGAACAACACGTCAAATCAGCAGAGATCAAATGGGAAAACAATTCACCGACCAGATATTTTCATATCAGAGGGTTCGGCTCGGTAGAACTTCTAACAGGGCCTATAAATCCTACTGATCCCTCAACATAAATATTTAAAAAATCTTTCGTTTTCCTACATGTATTCAAAATGACCGACTTTTGCATCTTTATATATAATTTTTTTGATAGATCTAATACGCCTAAATTTTGAATGAGAGAGCTAGGTATAATGCCAGTAGCCGAAATAACAAATGGTAATATTTTTATAGTCTGAGAATGCCAAATTCTTTTTATCTCATTTCCTAAATCTTATTATTCTTATTTTTTCATTAAAAGATTTTTGAATATTACAGGAATTTGGAATAGCGACATCAATGATATAAGTTTTTTTTTTTTAATTTTGTCATGTAAAACTATATCGGGTCTATTATGACTAATCGTTCGCTCTGTTAGTATAGTTTTATCATAATATATTTTATAAAATTCGTTTTTATTATTATTATGGTAATACTTTAATATGAAGATTTTCTATCGTGTTGATTTTCACGAATATTTTTAATCTGTTCATATTGAAATGCAGCTGACTGTACTTGCTTACATTATATATTATAATGAGTTAGTATATGTGCCAAATCAATACATCGGTGTGTGTACTACCTTCTGACCCCTAAGTTAACTCCCCGCAAGGCAGGCTGAGTTTATTGCGTGTCGTAAAGTTGATTTTTACGTTAATTTACTGAAAAACCATTTTAAAGTTCGTTCACGGCTTGATAAAAAATATTTAAAGTTTTGGTGGGCGCACAGTGCTTCGTTTCATACAAGCTAGACGGTAAAAACACATCAGTCAAGTATTTGTAACTCGCTTGTGGGGTGTAGTTTAATTATGTGATAAGCAATATACTAACAAATCTTAACGAAACATGAAACAGAACAAGACACAGAAAATAAACACTGTCTTACCAGGACAATAATAATAATAATATTTGGATGATTTTTTTAGCGTCATTTTTGTGCAAAATCACCTCAAGGGCGCTGTACAAGTACATAATACATTTCTATGTTATAACTAACTGTATATGGAGATAATATACAGTACAATACTTAGCTGGTAGGTCACTTGAGATTAACACTTAATTCACATCAACTAATTGTTTATTAGCGAAATTTAGATACAGGATTTAGGACATAATTGGATTTAACTGGACTTTCTCTCAGGAATGGTATATTTAATTTAAGGGTATGACAGCTTAAAAAGATAAGTTTTTAGTTTAGACCTGAATTCTGTTGGACTTGTTATGGATCTTAGTTCCGGAGGGAGTTTATTCCAAGCCTTCAGCCCAGATACTCCGAAAGCGCGATCACCAAACTTAGTATTTGGCTTGCGCTTAGGTTCCATCAGTCTGCCTACAGCTGATGATGTTGCTGATCTAAGAGTTGACTGCCTCAGACCAGTGTTTTCCGGGACGCATAGTTCAGAGATGTAGGGTGGGGCCATTTCATTGATGGATTTAAACACCATCCAGCACAGTTTGTACTGGATTCTTTCAGGGCACTTGAGCCAGTGAAGGTTAAGAAGGTGTGCTGAAATGTGCGAATATTTTGAAACCGCGCTTATGAGCCGTGCTGCTGCATTAAACACTGATTGAAGTTTGTCAATTTGATATTTTGGAAGGCTGGCATAAATGCCGTTGCAGTAATCGAGACGTGAGACTACGTAAGAGTTGATATTTAACCTAGAGAGAAATTAAATTGTTTTTTAACCTAGATAGTTAGTCTGTAACTTTTTAAGGTTAAACCCCACCATCATTGGAAACTATCATTTATAGACCAGTTAGACAAGCGTACAAAACATAAAAGCTCCGACAGTAAACACAAGCTCTGGACAAAGACACCACGAATACCATGCAATAAAAGCATTCACCAATCTTTCAGTCGATACAAAAAAAGATAGAAACAAAAAACATTTCAGATACAAAATTAGAATATAGATTAAATTACTAGAAAGGCATTGTTACAAAAATTTTATAACTTGAAATACCATTACAAAACACACATTATACAGGTTATCCGGGGGTAAAGTGCGCTAACTTTGGGGGGGGGGGGGGGGGTGATGATTCTACATGATGGTAAAAGTAAAAAATAAAAATAACATTTTGAATACAATCGTACGTTTGAATACAATCATACCTTATAATAAATACCGGTTATTTTTTTATTTGCCGCCTTTATTATTGAAATTTATTTTATTTTATATCAGTTTTATTTTATTCTTTTTTATGTTCTTTTTGTTGAGTATTATTAAATTGTAAAATGTGGGCCAGAGCACGGGTAAAGCACCCAGTGAGGCCCACAGTACTCAGCACGGGTAAAGCACGTAATGAGGCCCACAGTAATCAGCACGGGTAAAGCACCCAGTGAGGCCCACAGTACTCAGCACGGGTAAAGAACCCAATGAGGCCCACAGTAAACAGCACGAGTAAAGCACCCAGTCCAGTAAGGCCCACAGTACACAGCACAGGTAATAAACCCAATGAGGCCCACAGTAATCAGGACGGGTAAAGCACCCAGTGAGGCCTACAGTAATCAGCAAGGGTAAAGCACCCAGTGAAGCCCACATTATCAAATTATATTTTTAAATTTGTAAAGTTATTTTATCTAATCTTAATAATAAAAATTCAGCATGCATATGTGCTCGCAAAACTCGAAAAGTAGCCGACCGATATCGCTGAAAATTTCAAAGTTTGTTCTTATTAGTGCCAGGAGTGTTTAGAGAGTGGTTTTAATGGTAAAAGAAGTCGGGGACGCCCGATAAATACTTAACGCAATATCTCTGCAGCTGAATGAGATACGGAGTGGAATTAAAGTCGATGTAATGTATTTTTTAAACAGTAACAATGTGGTATACAGTAGTAAATGGTGGAAAAAGTCGGAGACCCCCGATAAATACATCAGCAATAGCGAAGCATTGTGCGGTCCACTCATAGACATATGAATATTAGTAGATCTGCCCTAAGTGATTAAAAGCGTATTATCCCCACTCCCCATACCGGTTCCATTGGAGCCGGCTGTGCTCGCGTATGGCCTCAAGTGAAATTTGAAAACGTGACGTCATCATTCTTGTGCGAACTATGGTCGAGGCATCATCGGTTCATTTTACGAAATAACACGGCAAAATGTTGACTTGTACTATGAAAACTTGTAAAAATAGATGTGAAAAAGAGAATAAACCCAATTGTCGTATTACATTCCATATATAAGCATTATTTTACTTTATTTTAAGCATATTCACATCGTATAATATGGATCAGTTGTAGAAACATATACTATCACATCGAGATACGTCTGGACGCGAAACACAAAGCTGGTTGGTTGCTGGGAAGTAAATTATGAACATTTATAAAAGTGTCTTAACTAAATACGTAAACGAAATATTCGACTCTGAAAATAGAAGAAATTTATTTTGCCGAATTTGGACTTCGCAAATTTGTTCATAACGTGGCGAGTAATTTGCGCTCCCATGTAAAAATGTCTATTCATTCAAAATCAGATTTTACTTTTAAGAACTAAATGGTGATATTATAATGCGAGATGCCTATATACTAGAGGTGGGCAAAATTGATTGAATTAATTCCATGAATTAATTCAATCTTGTAACACAATCGATCTTATTCTCATTTTCAAAAGGAATTGAATCTTAATTCCTTATCGTTGGCATTTTTTTCTAAACATTTTACAATTAAATTATTTCATGACAATAAGGTAATAATTAATAATGATGTGCACTTTAAATGATTTAAATATTATAGTGTTTCATAGAAATCTAATTAAATATTATTACGGTACTATGGCGGCGCGCCGCGAAGTTTATATGCACTGTGCCCTGTCGCACTAAATCGCGTATCTAGTATTCCGCGTCCCGCGCCGTAATCCAAAAGACTCTTTTCATCGAGTCCCCAGTCAAGGAATTAACGAATTTATTCCGTTTTCAGTTGTGACGTCACGCGTCGTGACACAAATCCTATGTCCCATGTACCGAGTCTGTCCGGACAAGCGCTCGCTCAATCTCAATCTCAGGGAATAAGTGAAACAGGACAGAGACAGTGACACTCGAGACAGAGTTCCCAATTCCCTATTCGTAATCGAGTCCCTTTCCTTACTAGTTACAGGTCCGTCCGCACCGTCTGCAAGAACGCAATTCATTAATGTCGCAGATAGACACAACACACTTACTAGTCAGAAGTTCCTAATTCATTGCGCTATGTCAGCTGTCAATCGGTTCGTCGTTAGTTCCCGCGTGGCTAAACCTTCGATTTAGTACCTAGTCAGGTGAAAACTTTCTACTTCGGAATCTGAATTCTAGTAAAAAAGCGAAAGTATCTCCTGTATTCTTCTCCTTTCCACATGCGAAAATAATGCAATACGCTTAGAAACAAAACGATATTTACGTTATTGTTCTTATAAGTATGTTTTTTATGTACCTGCCTACTTGTAGACGTAAAACGAGATCGGTTGACTGTCGAATTGTGGGTGATCATAACAAGTAATTTGTTTTGATTTCTGTATTTTTGTACTGAATTGTATGCCACTCAATTTCAGACGTTCAATCAGTTTTTATTTGGCGCATGGATTTAAAATTACCATTGAGGTAAGTACCTGCAAACATTAAAATAAATAAATATAATATATATGTGGTTGAAGCTTATTCCAGGTGAACCGATCGGTTAAACAAAAGTGGGATAGTAATAATATAGTTCTTATAATTGCTTTAAGAACGTTTCTCATTGCCCCTAAAATAATATATTTTTTATGTAAAGGTTATACTACGTACCTACTTTTTGTAGTAAATATATAGATAGTTTTACGAAGAAAGATAATAATAATTTTTATTCTGGGATTCAGTTTGCCAGCAAAAATTTTCTATGCAAAAAAAGAAAAATCGAGTGGGACTTTTTATTTTTGGTATCGTTTAATGATGTTTTACCTTCGTTTTTTATAGGAAAAGGCAACATATTGAATAGCCAAGATGTCTTCCAGAAAAAGGATCGAACTTTGGTGTTACTTTTCTGAAGTAGATGGAGGGATGCATTGCTCCACAATTTAGAAATGGGAGTTAAAAAATAAACATCCGACTATTCCTCTCCAGGTCCAGCGCCCTGCGCCTTCCGTGTCCTTTGCGGCACCCATCTCAACGATTTTATTAGTGACTTGTAAAATTACTTTTTATTTTTGTTTGTAAAATAACATATTTATTAAAAAGTTTGTAGCATGTTTATTTTGTGGAACGACATATCTTTTTTTACTAAAGTTACTCCAAAGCTCTCCTCGCTTTAAGAACTCTGTGCTATAAAGTGTAAAGCTTAAAAATACAGGTTTTCTAAGTAAAGTTATAAATGTACTTCTGCAATGTACAAAATAAATCCCTATATTTGATATTTTTTGTGTGTTTATTTAAAATGTTTTTTTCAAAACGAACAATTTATGTGAATGCGAAAAAATGGTTCATTATTGCTTTCTTTAAGTTTCCTAAATGTGAGCAATCTAGGTACAAAACCAAAATGAAGTGTCGATTGAAGGAATTAAAGGAATGAATTTAATGAATTAGTTCACTTGACCAGGTGAATAAGACTGAATTGATTCATTATTGTGAATGAATCTGCCCATGTCTACAGTATATACTGTCAGATTGATTTATTGACGAATCACAGTCAGCTTTACCCCCTTCGTTCTTCAACAGTTGATTTTACCCCTCATCTTTAATTTCTAGTCTATATATTCATATGTCTGTGGGTCCACTAGTAAATAAATAATAAAAATCAAAATGTTTCCCGGGCCGGCAGTTCCTGTACCCGAGTCCCAAATCTTGTATTTCTGAATTCACAGGGCAATGTTTCATAGAGAGCACACGTGCAATCGTGCTGTCTCGTGCTAAAGTGCTGTGCTGATGTTGGCACGCCTCCAGGGAGCGGCGTGCGTTGAGTATTTTTAATCTAGCGTATTTTGACACTATTTCGTAAACTACAAACGGAGAATCGGGTTTGAGTTGGCATAAATAATTCGTCAAATATCCGTCGAGCGGTATGTCATCTTATACTGTTGTCCTTTCCTAACGAAATGCACTTTATGTCGGGTCGTGTCACTCACATTGATAGTCAGAATAACGCAAGAGTGAATCCGGTTAAAAACCGGATTGCAGGCCGTTTCCTGATAAACTATCAGTAAATACATAATATGGGAAAGGAGCGAAGCAAACCGCAAGTGGATTCGTGGCTACGCTCGCGTCTCGGTTCGCAAAAGTATACGTACCATCATATATCGGATCATATATCGGAACACATGTTCATGCACGTGCTTTTGCCTTGATAATATATAATGACAAAATGCGAAAATATTAGGATTTTCGTGAACACGTATTCCGACATCGTGATAATTATTCGTAATTTACTAAAAATTTATCAGGAAACCTATCAATTCATTCGTTATGGCCTGCAATCCCGTTTTTAACAGGATTTAGAATAATTTTAAGAGATTCTTAATAAATTACAATAAAATATTCAAATATTATAAATTTGAGTTACGAAAAACGAGGAAGCTACAAGCCAAAAATGTGTACATTCTTGGTACACCTTATATCGTATGTAATAGGCATTAAAATCGCTTGACGAACTGAGTCTAGAAACGTTCGATTTCAAGCACAAAACTGGTTTTTATATATTTTGTAAATAATTTTATAAGAAAGCAAAAAATTTAATCATGTGAAACTGTCACAGATAATCTTAGCTATAATACTGTATTTTTTTAAGTTGTTTCCTTTACGCGTTCATACATTTCTATTAAAAAAAAATTTTATTAGTTTACATTTATATTTTTTATTGAGTAATTTATATTTTTATTTGTATTCTACTCAAGCGTAACGACAGTAAAACCTTCAATTTATCTAAAGCATATTTTTTGGTATTCATAATGTACACCAATTCGTTATGAAGATTAATCAAAATAGTGATTTGGCATTAAGCTTCGCCTTAATAACGCGTACAAACAAGTTTTAAGGATCACCAAAAAAATATCTAGAAGTATTCGATAGTGTTCGATATAAAAATACGTCGAATAGCGTCGGCGTCGGTCTATTGCGTCACGGGACGTCGCGACGCTCTGCCGACGTCTCCTATACTTACAAGTTGTCATGAATGAGAATAGGCCCGCCAGACGATAGACGCATCTGTCGACGCTAAAATAAGACCCACCCTACCTGTTTGTATGTTAAGATTATTTTTGTTAATTAGGGTGTCCCGTTTGATAAAAAAAAAAAAACTTTTTTTTTAATGTATTTCCGCACGCGATTTCTAATTGCTCCCAACCGTCTGAAGCCAGTGGGACTATTGCATCCCTGATTGATCTATGTTGTGATGCAGAAAATAGTGGGTAAGAGAATATGATGGTGGAGGAGTACCCGGCTATTCAGACCTGGTCACCAAACATGGCTAAAATCATTTCATTTCTAAATGTTGATGTTTTCCCAAAAACGAAATGAGCGCATCTTCCACACTGGAATGATTATTTTTAATTAATTAATTTTGAAATATTTAATTAAATTATTTTTTGTGACTTCCGGTCAAATCCCGGCGTGCGCAAGTAAATTTTATTTGATTGATTTGTGTTATTTCACAAATTATTTGTTTAATTCTTTATTTATTTGTTTTAATTCAGAATCGAAACGTTGCTTTGAAATGGCTTTGGACGTGTTTGGTGATCATATCTGAATGGCCAGATTCTTCCCCACTGTGCTCTTCCCAATCGAAAGCCTTCGGAAGTAAAGTTGTACAAGGTTAAAGTTATGTAAGGTTAGTTAGGTTAGGTCAGTTTTGATATTTTTTTAATGTGTTATTTTTGTACGCATGAAAAATTGGACACCCTGTATGAAAAAAATATTGGCAGAGACGCCAGACTACAGTAAATATATATATAAATATTTTAATATCATCATTTGCTCTCTGGTGTGACCGCCTTTGAGGAAACTTTGTTTGTTTTGTAACAAAGTATTTCTGTAAATAGTATAAAATAACGTACGTCTGTTTGTGCGCTTAGTTCTTCTAAACTACGCGACGGATTTTGATACGGTTTTCACTATCATTTAGAGAATTTCTTCCGGAAGGTTTATATATACATATAATACATGCATATTATGTTTCGGGAAAGTAGAGAAAAGTCGAGGTTTTTAATCAAGTCGAAAACAAATTACTAGCGCTTACATTGCTAACGCTGGCTAAATCTTATGAGATACATCAAAATAATGTACTACGGAATTGTATATCTTAAAAAGGCCTACAAAAAAGTCTACGATGGTATATGTCCATCTCCTAAGAATAACTCCTAACAACGACGGGTACACGTTAGCTTGTATAAAATAAAGTCGCTATCCGCATCTTTCTGTTTGTGCGCTTAGTTCTTCTAAACTATGCGACTGATTTAGATACGGTTTTCACTATCATTTAAAGAATTTCTTCCGGAATTTTTAAATATATAATACATGCATATTATATTTGTAGAAAGTAGAGAAAAATCGTGCAAAGCCGGGTAACCGCACAATAGCCCAATCGTCTGAGCAGTGAGATTATGGCATACTCAATTGGGTCCGTTATGTTGTGAGGCTGAAGGTAATGTGAGGGGAAGGAGAAGAGGAAGGTGGGGAAGTACCTGGCTATTAAGATCTAGTCACCAAACAAAGCCATTTCAGTACCTTCCACTCTGGAACGTGCCACAAATATACTGTATATTATTTTTAATTAGTAAATTGTAAAATAATTCGCACGACAATGTTTGAATCCGCGACCCCTAGATTGCTAGTCGAGAGCCTTACCCTTCGACCACGGACCATGGCCAAATAACAATATATTACAATAAGAGCGCAGATCCGTCAAAAATCACGGGATATTATAATTGTAGCATTTGTGAAGCTGAAAAAATTGCCTTTTCAAAAACTTTGTGAATTTTTTATAAATTATTTTTATATGAAACGACAAAAAAGTGACGTCGCAGTAATGTTTATAATATATTTTTCTCATAAAATGTATGTTTTTTTTGTTATCAGTATTTTTAGTTCATTGTTTAGACCAATAAACGTGAAGTTAGCCATTTAAATAAAAAATTATGTTAGATCTCAAATTTAGAATATTTTAAAAAATGATATGTTAATTTCTAATAATAGTATTTGAAAGCGTATTTCATCAGCTTTCAAAAACAGTTATTAGTGTTCAGATACATTCAGAAATATTCCATTTATTTGGATTTTATTAACCTAACCTAACAACTGATTGGCTATGCACATTGCACATACCTACGTACGCCAATTATCGGGTACGTGTGCGGGTATCCTAACCTAACCTAACAACTGATTGGCTATGCACATTGCACATACCTACGTACGCCAATTATCGGATACGTGTGCGGGTATCCTAATCTAACCTAACTTAACAACTGATTGGCTATGCACATTGCACATACCTAAGTACGCCAATTAGCGGGTATGTCTGCAAGTATCGTAAATCTATGAACACAAAGCAACATTTTTTGCGCAAAGTAGAATAATAAATTTTTGTCTGTTTTAAAAACTTTATTAGGATTTTTTTCTAGACTATTGTGAATAAATCACCCTAAATTTCACAGACCTTCACCAGGGTGATACTGAGAGTGAGTACCACTCTGGAACGTGCCGCAAATGTAGTATATATTTTTTGTAATATTTATACCGTGTGTGAAAACTTTAACCGGCGATTCCACATATTTGGAGTAAAAAATGTAGACGTCATTTTGCTGTCTGATAAAAAATAATTTTTGCGTGCCATCTCGCCACTGCCTCGCTAGCGTATCACGTGATAAGCACTCCGTCTCTTTCCAGTAGAACCGTATAGACGAGGCAGAGCGAGTATCACGTGGTCGGTTTGATGCTTGAGAGATTCATTTCATTCAATTTTGTGTATCGTTACAACAGATGTCGCCCATGTTCCCGTTGGGTTAAGTTAATATGATGAGAACATGTTTTATCCATGTCCATTTTCGTCAGTTCAAGTTTCTCGTACATTCCGATGTTTACGAGGTTAATTCATTCAATCTTGTGTATCGTTACAACAGATGTCGCCCATGTTCCCGTTAGGATATGTTAATATAATTAGAACATGTTTTAAAACCATGTCCATTTTACTCCTTTAATGTTTCTCTCACATTCCGATATTTGAGAGATTCTGGTGATGATCTGGTGTTGTAAACCACACAAGACCATCAGGGAATAATTAATTCCCTATGAAAAAAAGGGTTGATTGCAAAAATTCACTCTGCAGGCGACGTAACAAAATTATCATCCGGTCACCCAAATACATAAAAACAGAGGACTCTCCGAATATATCACTCACATTGAGATTGGCAGCGATTCCTTATCCTCAAGGTTAATCTCCAATTCGGCAGCGGTCGACAATGAGCACCCTAAAAACTTTCATTTGCACCATGAAATAACAATCTGTCACGACCAGCTCTCAAGAGGGTAGAATTTTGAATAAAACCGAATTAACACATACTTTCTTGTGACAAAATCTTTCAGTCGTAAATTGACCAAAGAGGACTAGCGGAGCCCTCTCTTGTCAAACAATATAATTCAAATAAAACCTGCTGCTTGAATGCACAGTTAACTGAATTTCATTGACATTGAGCAGAGCTAAATCAATACAATAAATGACCAGAGATGTCTATCCTGTCCACTATTTTTAGTTTTAAGTTTCTTAACTAATTTTAAGTCTACCGCTTCTCCAGATTCATTTCATTGAATTTTATGTATCGTTACAGATGTATCCCGGGTTCCCTTTAAATTAGTCTAATCCGATTAACATGTTTTAACCGTGTGTATTTCCCTCTGTCCAGGTTTCTCCCGCATCCCGGTGTTCGAGAGCAAGCGCACGGCCATCGTGGCCATGCTGTACGTGAAGGATCTGGCCTTCGTGGACCCCGATGACAACACGCCGCTCAAGACGCTGTGCCAGTTCTACCAGAACCCGTGCAACTTCGTGTTTGAGGATGTCACCCTGGACGTCATCTTCAGGCAGTTCAAGGAAGGTGAGTGTTGAAACAAGAAGGGAGCATCTCCTATCCTTATACTATATTCCTATAACTCTAATCTCTTTCGGCGTAAGAAACTTGTTTAACTTAACCCTATTGATATGATTATATATTATACACGGTGTACGGGAACTAATGAATCTGCATTACATTTGAAGTCGATTTTGCTGTTTTTGATTTAAGTTTTCATTTTCGAGTAAATCGAGTCTGAAGTTGGAATTTTTTTGAATTTTCAAAAACACAGTGGCTAGGGGGTTAATATCAGCTATTTAATTGTTTTAATGGAAGACTTAACTACTCTGATGTATGGAAGTGAGGCGTGGAACTGGCAGAGGAAAGATCAAAGTAGACTGAATGATGTAGAAATGAGATCCCTGAGGCGTATGTGTGGTAAACCATGTATGATCGTGTGAGAAATGTGGAGATCCGCAAATAGTGCAAGGCTGATGTAAGCGTAATGAGTAGGATTATTAAAGGGACGCTTAGATGGTTTGGGCATGTAGAGCGAATGAGCGAAGAAAGGAGTGTAAGGAGAATATATGATACGAATGCGAATGGTAGCAGAAGTCGGGGACGTCCGAGGAAGACATGGCACAATCAATTGAATCAGATACTTGAGTCAGGCCATGTCAAGAGTCAGAATAATAGAAGAGTATGTATGAATGTGAATGAGGCAAGGAGTGTGTGCTAAGACCGAGCTGTTTGGCAATCCGTCTTCTCTGCCTACCGCTGCGGGAAACGGGGTGATGGTTAGAGTTAGTTAAAAATATATATCTTAATGTTCAGATTGAAAAAAAAAGGTTCTTTTGGGTTCGCTATGTGCTGTAGATTCACCAGTTTTCACTGCTGTGCAAAAAGACTGGGTCAAGATTTACCCTGATGATGGACATTGTAAGGCTGTCCGAAACATTGGCTAAAGAAGGAGGAAGCGCAACATGGCGTAATAACCCAAAAATCAATCACGATAATACTTTTACAATAAATAAATAATTTGTTATTTCCAGGGCACAAGGGACATCTGGCCTTCGTCCAGCGCGTGAACAGCGAGGGTGAGGGCGACCCGTTCTACGAGACCATCGGCCTGGTCACCCTGGAGGACGTCATCGAGGAGCTCATCCAGGCCGAGATTATGGACGAGACGGACGTGTTCAGTGAGTGCTTCCTACTTTCACTCTTTTATGATGTACAGTCTTTCAAGAAATTTACGAACGGTCTGGAATCAGTGAGATTATAGCATCCCCAATTAGGGTATGTAGTGCGGCTGAGGGAAGTGGGGAGGAGAAGGAGATGGGGAAGAGGAAGGTGAGGATAACCTTGCTATTCAGATCTGGTCAGCAAACACGACCATTTCAAGCAAAGTTTCAATTCTGAATGGTGGTCCTGCACCAGGGGGATACTGAGCGTGTCTTCCAGTCTGGAATATGCCGCAAGTATACCATATATATGTCAAAATGTTTAAACTAAGTTTTTTCGACTAACACTAATTTGACCTCATTCAAATGTGAGGTAATTCTCGACACCCGAATGTGACAGTTTGACATTTATAGGAAAATCTGTTTTTATTTAAGGCGATGCACTGCGTCGAGTAATATTTTAAATTGAGACGCTATCAATAACAACCCTTACGTAGATGGCGATAAGGTATAAATTCCCACTTAACACCATCCGCCTGTTTTGATTTATGCAGGAAAAAAACATGGCCAAAAAGCGCCTTTTATTTTATTTTGTGGATGTTCAGGCATAAATATTTAATTTTTTTCGATCATTTTATAGATAACTTAATTTTCCACACTACAATACAATAAAATCAGAACCGAAAATTAAAATTTTGAACTTTAAAGCAGTTTTCATATGCCTTATACATTATTTTTTTCTGGGCTTATAAAAAGACTTATGTAAAAAATACTCGATTATTTCAAAGGCCAAGATGTATTCTACTCGCAGTATTTAATTAAAGCATCTGAAACATTTCTAGGCGACCAAATTTTCAAACCAAAAACACATGATTTTGCATTACTACGTATGGCATCGCCTTAAATACTTTTTCTAAATTTTTGTTTTGTAAAATATCATGTTTTTTCCACATTATTTTTATTTATTTTGAAACATCTAACAAATCTTCTTTGATATAAACATCCCAAATATACAATAATTATTTGAAAATAAAGAGTTCAATATTTATTTCCTCTTAATGTTATTTAGTTTTGGGGTATTATGCCATGTTGAGCTACATATCGGACAGCGTTACAGTTTCCATCATCAGGGAAGGCGTATAATCTCTGGCCTTGTAAATCACAAATCATATCTAGAGAGGAGATGTCCTTTAAAGTAGAAAGTAACACTAATGTAGAAACTGTAATTTCTGAAACTGGAACAGTATTTTTTTAAAGTTACATTATTATATTTTTGGAGCATTGAATGGAAGATATTTTCAGTTTCGCCTTGGTGAGAGATTACCTTTTGGAATTGAAATGTTGGAATGAAGTGGCTTTAGCCTCTTTTGGTGACTTACCCATCTCCTTCAACCTCACAATGTACCCCAATTGGGAATTGGTAACACCTTTTTCATCTCCATTTTTTGTTAATTTTCTTGACAAACTGTACTGTACATGCTATAAGTTACCCAACCTCACCCAACCTAACCTAACCCTTTCCCTATCCATTCCTTCCAGACCTGAAGCGCGCCCAGGAAGAAGCCAGCAAGTACGGAGAATGTTCCGACTCCACCACAGCGGGCCGGCGATCTCATAAAATGTCCCTTTTGTTTTTCCGAGCCGACGCCCTTCAGGCCAAAAAGAACACCACGGTCGACAGTGAGAACCATAAAGAAAACAAGGAAGAACTTACCGATGAAATTGCAAAGGATATTTTGCCCAGTCAAAACGAAGAGATCGATTGATTTGGTACGTTTTTAATGAATAACCTAAAAATATAGGACGAGAGGTCTTCTGGCATCCTTAAAACATTACCAGGTCACCTCAATTGCGACTATTCTGTAAATAGTAGTAGTGATTCGATTCATTTTGTGACTCCTGCCACTTTGCAAAGGTCCTGTGAGCACTCAGGCCTCGGGCCATAGGCCCATTGTGCCATCTCCCATATCACCTCATTCCATTAGCAATAACCTGGTCCCTTTGATAAAGTACACCAGAGTTGTCATTGGATATTTGGCTGTCCATAGTGTCTTGCCTTGTTACCATCATCGGCGGGACATTGGCACCAAGGGTGAATTGAAGTCTCTTCATATTTCCTGCATCTATTGGTGTTTTCCACTCCTGAGGTGACAGTGTCCCGTTAGTAGTCCTACCATTTCCATCACAGCTTCCAGTGCTGGGATTTGACCATCTTTCAATATGTAATTTGGTGTGGCAAGCTTCCACTCCTACTGCGGCTCGAATCAATCCGCAAGTGGTGCTTGCTAGTCCGTCTTCCCGCTCGTTGCCCTCAATACCTTTATGTCCTGGTATCCATATCAGGATTATTTTGTTGATGGTAGCAAGTGCATTCCTTCACCAGTCTGGAGTGACATTTTTTACTTTCCACTGCCATTAGGGCTGCCTGGCTATCAGAACATATGCTTATGTTCTTATTTCTGTACAGGTACGAACATGCTATTGTGTACAAGCTAAGATGACTTTCAACTCGACGTGAAACACATTGCAGTGTGTTCCTAGAGGTACACTTGTTCCCACTCTCGTCATCAAGACTTTAAACGTGGTGTCACATGTGTCAGACATTTTGTAACAATGTGTGTGATTTAATTAGATGCTATGGAACAACAGTCAACAAAGAATGACAGGATATAAAAATTACAGCTGCAGCTTTGGTTGTGACCTAGATTATGAAAACATTTTAGTTTTTCGAGAATTGTACAATTATTGGTTGCAACGCCGGTCTCGTGATCAGAGTAATGACTGGTACGGACTGCGTGACATCTATTTGCGATCATTTCCTTTATTATAATAAATTTTTTGTGTTTCAGCTGATAATAAATCAAAACGGCGCAGAAATCACCTGCCGAACAAGCTGCAAGACTTTGGAGTGTTCGCCGAACGCAGAGAAAATCAACGAATTCGCATTTCCCCGCAACTGACGCTTGCCACCTTCCAGTACCTCAGCACTTGTAAGCCATTCTACTGTACCATAGAAAGTTACTAAAATGTTTGGCGCCTTCTGTTTTGTAAACCATTTTCAAAAAGAATAATGTATTGTATATAAAACTGACCCACTATAATTAAATATAGTATGTGCAATCTTTTAATCAAGTATACACATTCAAACTGCGCCGATTTGTTAATGAATCTGACAAATATACAAGCAACTCACATATTAATATCATTACTTAGTCCTTTAGTCAGCGCCGTTTGGTGAGAAAATTTCCTCAGGGGTGCTTTACAACTTAATTTATTTAACTTACAACTTTTCACTTTCCTTTCGCACGCAGAGTTATTTAAAAGCTACTAGACTATGACGCAACCACAAGTAGCCTACGGATATGCTATTCTTTGACGCTGGTTTCCGTACACGGCGCTACTGCAATTATACTCGACTTGATCATTTTCGCAGCCGTTGAATCAATACGATGTCAAGTGACTCTAGCGACAAAGACAACAATATCGTTCTTCTTTATAATTACTACCATAAAAAAGGATCTGAAAGAAGGTTTTCAACGAATTACCTGTTAATTCCAACATCAATCCACGCCTTCTCCGCTAAATCCTTTCTAACGTGTTCCGGTAAATCATAGTTATATAAACATGGATATATACAGAACAAACTTAACATTCATATCATGTTCGGACGTCATTTATGTCAAATGAGCATTGTCAGTAGCGTGCAACCGACGTCAAATCTTTAATCGACGCGTCGCATTGTGTACGAACACTAGCAAAATAGTGTGGCGGATACGCACAAGCGGCGTGTGTGCTACGTATGCAAAAATTGAGTGGCTTATATCTCTACGTACGAATGGTTTTATAACTAATGACTAACTAAGATTTATTTCTAGAGACTTCTCAATATGACAACTCTATTGAATTCTGGTACCTAGTTAGTTTCGTAAATTGGCGCCCAACTTGTGCCTTGACAAATATTATATTTTTTTGTCGGTTTCCAGCCCTGGACGCCTTCAAGCCGGACACCGTGTCGGAGACCATCCTCCGTCGCATGCTGAAGCAGGACATCATCCACCACATCAAGTTCAGGAACAAGGAAAGGCAGAAATCAGACCCGACCACCCTCATTTACGAACAAGGAAAACCGGTAACACCTTCATTATTATGTGTATATTTATGCAAACAATACTTTTTATCCCTTTTTTAATTTATGTTCTAATTTAAAATATTGCGTATTTATGAGAAATTAGCGCAGTGAAAATCACGGGATATTATAATTGTAGGATTTGTGAAGTTGAAAGTATTATTTATAAAAAAAATATTTGCTTCAGGATTATTCCAATTCAATTTTCTTAATATGATTTTTTTGTTCTTGATAAATAAGAGAGACTTAAGAAATTTGCCTTTTGAATAAACATTTTTAGTAAACTCGAAATGTCATCTGTCAAAAATTTTAACAAAAGAAATACAATTATTAATTAAATAAAAATAATTTTCTTATTATAGGTAGGTACCTACTTTATCGCTTGTCTGAATTCGCACGATCATCAGTTCCAATTTTGAAAATTTGTAAATTTCATAGCATATTTTGAGTACATTACACGGGAATATTTCATATCACAGACAACCAAAATTAGTATGTTCAAGGGTAAACGTAACGTATGTTATAATCTACGTGTTCATAGATGGCGTTAATTTAATTATGACCGATGATTCAATCCAATATTGAATTTGTATGCCTTGAAAAAATTGGAGTTTTTTTACGCATAAAACTGTTTATATTCATATTGCGTATGTACGTGCGCAAACAAATAATTTGTCATAATATTGTAAAACCTTGCAAAAAGCGTGTATTTTAATAAAATAAACCAATTAACGTCATCTACGAACACATAGAATATAACGAGCGTCGCGTTTAACCTTAAAAAGAAAGAAAAACAATCCCGGGTTACCGTTATCGAGGAAATTTTTGCTTGTGTAATGATGGAGAACTTAGCCGTGACACCACAGTGGGAACTTATGGCGTTGGACCACTCAACCAAATCACACATGATTAATATAAAATTAAATTGTACATATATTTGCACCACTTTCTAAAATAGTAGATTCTCAGTATCGCCCTGGTGAATGAAACATTGCTTGAAATGGTTTTAACTCTTTGCACGCGGCCGTATCAACTGTTGTTACGGCAAAAAGTCTATACTCACACGCGGCTGTATCAACAGTTGATACGGAAACTTTGACGGCCGATATTCCAGCGCTCTTTCGTCATAAATGTATTTCTTTCTCACTTGGACATTCGTAGAACTATCACGATGCTGACATCTACAAGAATTTCTCAAAAATAAAATTGTATTTCATAAAAAAAGATCGATAATCAAGTGCGCCTTTTAGTCCTTTAGTTTACATTTTTGTCAACGGATGGCGTTAGTACTAGTATGTCATTCACAACTTTTGATAACTAAAAATGATAAGTGATCATGGTGTCCCACTTGTGTCTATCACCTAAGTACACACACGCCGAATGAATGGCGGGACAACATTCAAAAGATACGGTACATCTTTGTATGAAATTTTATGTTTTTGTTTTTATAAACATCTAAGAGTGTTGACATACGAGGATTTGTTAACATATTGTGGAGAATAATCTGTTCTGTCTATATAGTCCAATAAATCATGCCAGAATGCTATAATTTGACATTTAATTGCGTGCATAGGTATTTGAAAATATGTACCGCGTACGGGTATAGATAAAACGGAGCAAATTAACGCGTTCAAAAGGTTAATAGAGTTTTATGTGACCGGATCTTAATAGCCAGGTATTTTCAAATCTACCCCATCTCCTTTAGCCTTACAAAATACCTAGATTGGAGATGACATAGACCCACAGGGTCCAGGCATTTGGCACTCTTGTGAGGTATTCACCAAGAAAACTTTTTCTTCTTCTTTCGTATGGTGGGGGGGTCAGAGGGGGACATCTAGGTCTGCGAGCCATTCTAGGACGTCAGGCGTCGTCATGTGAACCTCATCAATCCCGCCGGGGAATGAATGTAGCGGGCATTCGTTGACCACATGTTCGGTGGTCTGTACCGCACCACATTCACACATAACCAACTCTTTAAGGCCCCATCTGTGCAACATGTGGGCACATCGGCTATGGGAGCACCTTAACCACCAATTGCCAAGGAGACTGTTTGATATCTTTTAATTTTCTTTCCTTTTTTTATACGAATACTGCACAAGAGTCTCCGGAGCCGGTGAAACTATGGCATCCCCAATCGGGGTATGCTGTGAGACTGAAGGTAGTGGGGATGGGAAAGAGATGGGGAAGCAAACGGTTGGGAAGTATCTAAGTAGCTAAACCCACTTCAAGCAACGTTTCGTATTTACCTCTCTGTCCTTGATTACTCCCGCTGTTAACTTTAGATTTTATTTTGGATCTACAGCCTAGAGGTGGCCGTTAATCAATGTTTTTGTCAATTTCCCAGGTGGACTACTTTGTGCTGATACTGGAGGGCCGAGTGGAAGTGACTGTGGGACGGGAATGCCTGGTCTTTGAGTCAGGCCCCTTCACCTACTTTGGCTGCCAAGCTCTCATGCAGAACATCTGCGTCGGTCAGTTCATGATGATTGTAGAACCATAACAAAACAGAATATTAAAAATTAAAAAATAATTACCTTGATATGATTTGATATTTTCAAGTATTATCGTGAGGGGCCGTTCAAGTATTACATAAGCAGATTTATTGCAATTATTTACCCCCTCTTCCCCCTTGTCAGCAAAAGTAAGCAAAGCTCTTACCCCCCCCCCCCCCCCCTCCCATGCTTACGTAAAAATTGGTACCTATATGCATTTTTCTGTTAATGTATTCTGTTTTTTTATTGATTCATAAGCGAAAGAGGATCAACGGTAACACAAATATTAACTTGCTTTGATTTGCTTACAACACGTCAAATCGTCAATCGTACTGAAACGAAACAATAGATTGATGGAAGAAATTTTGACAAGTGAGTAGCACGCGGTAATTCCCCCATTCGCTTCTAAGCGAGTACCTAAACGTATTAATTATTTGTGGGAATCCCCGAATATGTATTCGGTTTTCAAACATAGACAATGTGTGGGTTGCCAATGTGTAAAAAAAAAATAACTACTGCTGAGCAGTGCTGACGTAATCACTATCTCGACCCCCCCACCCCCCCATGTCATCAAAAATAAGCAAAGCTAAGACCCCCCTGCCCCCCTATAGTGCTTACATAATACTTGAACAGCCCCTGATTCATTTTTGGGGTATTATGCCATGTAGCGCTACTTCCTTGTTTAGACAACATTTTGGACAGCGTTGCAGTGTCCATCATCAGGGCAGATTTTGGCCTCACCTAAGCTTAATAGTTTTTGGTATCCGGTGATTGATGGTTACGTCAAAACTAAACGCTGAAAACCACATTAATTTTGCTAATTATTATACTGAATACCAGTCCTATTGCTGCCGTGATCGCCCCAAATATAAATATCCTCACCTTATTTATTTTTAATTCCTATGAACTTCTTCTTTCAGCCGAGTCCCCGGTGATCCCCCCCACAGCCCTGGGATCCTTGCAGTCCATCAACATGGACGCTCTGCTCCGTTACACTTTCGTCCCCGACTACTCCGTAAGGGCCATCACGGAGGTGTTCTATGTCAGCATCAAAAGGTAAACATTGGCGCACCAAGCAATCGGTAGCGTCAACGTTAAAGACACCAGTAATACACGCTAATAAATACATTGAATTCTTGATCGTTTCTGTACGCATCGTTTTACGACATCAATCAATAGAAGCCTAGAAAAACTTCAATAAATAAAAAGATATTTTCGTTAAGGCGATGCCATACGTAGTAATGCAAAATCATGTGTTTTTGGTTTGAAAATTTGGTCACCTAGAAATGTTTCAGATGCTTTAACCACTCGGAACATTAGAACGTCAAAAGACGTAAATATGATAATAGCGGTCAAGACATTAGTACGTCTTTTCACGTAAACGCGCGAGATTTTACAAAAATCGATTTATTTCCATCACTAGTATACGGATTGCCATGATTTAAAAAACAGAGTATCGATAATGAATAACGCTACGCGTCTGCATTCAAGAATATCTATGGAATATAGAGGTGCATTATCTAAGTCGATTGGATCTGTCATCTTGTTCGTTCATAATTTATTGCGTTTCTAAATAATTTATTAAAAATATTTTAGTTTGGACGGTTAATATTTTGAGGTGACTAATAGTTTTTAATTATATTTCTTCAATATATAAAGTTTTATTTCTTTATGATACTCAGAAAAAAGTACATTTTTCACAGCTTTGAAATAATGGTCAGCGATTTTTACATATTTTTGACGTTTTCAGAAAATGTATATTTAGAAACGCAAATATTTACGTATAACAAAACAATACGATAGTGAATTTCATAATCTTTCCAAAACATTTTTTAGAATGAGGCTACGTTTCCCAAAACGTAAGTTATGAAGCTTTTAACAAAACTCGTGAATAACACAAAAATTTTCGCGTTTTGACAGTTCGCAAAGGAACACAAAGTAAATAAAAGTCCCTTTCTGAGAGGTTAATTAAATACTGCGAGTAGAATACATCTTGGCCTTTGAAATAATCGAGTATTTTTTACATAAGTCTTTTTATAAGCCCAGAAAAAAATAATGTAAAGGCCTATAAAAACTGCTTTAAAGTTCAAAATCTCCTACTTACGAACCCATTTTCGGTTATGATTTTATTGTATAATGTGGCAAATTAAGTTATTTATAAAATGATCAGAAAAAAATTTAATATTTGTGCCTGAACATCCACAAAATAAAATAAAAGTCACTTTTTGGACATGTTTTTTTCTTGCATAAATCAAAACAGGCGGATGGTGTTAAGCGGAAATTTAAACCTCATCGCCATCTACGTAAGGGTTGTTATTGATAGCGGCTCAATTTAAAATATTACACAACGTAGTGCATCGCCTTAAAGCCAATATGTAGACAATATCCTATGTACCGTGTTCTATTACACGGAATGGACAGTAAACCAAATCAACAAGGATGCGAAAATATAAAGCACATTCAATTGCGTTTGAAAATCACGGGAATTGTGGAATGATGGAAACAGCCTACCTTCAATTCCCATGAATCCCTGTAGTATGGCTCTCGACGAACTGGCACTGTACACTAGGGTGAAAATTTCCTCCAAAACGAGATGATATTTTGCAAACAGAGCACAAAGCATGTGAATATACGACTCCAATTCACGACGACACAACAATTGCAACTGCTTGCCACGACGACACGAACGCGAATATGTACTGACTTGCGACAATTTACAATGCAACAAAAATCATCTTCTTTCCAATGCGGGTAAGGCTGTTTTTTAACCACTCAGAACATTAGAACGTCAAAAGACGTAAATATGATAATAGCGGTCAAGACATTAGAACGTCTTTTCACGTAAACACGCGAGATTTTACAAAAATCGATTTATTTCCATCACTAGTATACGGATTGCCATGATTTAAAAAACAGAGTATCGATAATGAATAACGCTACGCGTCTGTATTCAAGAATATCTATGGAACGTAGAAGTGCATTATCTAAGCCGATTGAATCTGTCATCTTGTTCGTTCATAATTTATTGCGTTTCTAAATAATTTATTAAAAATATTTTAGTTTGGACGGTTAATATTTTGAGGTGACTAATAGTTTTTAATTATATTTCTTCAATATATAAAGTGTTATTTCTTTATGATACTCAGAAAAAAGTACATTTTTCAAGGCTTTGAAATAATGGTAAGCGATTTTTACATATTTTTGACGTTTTCACAAAATGTATATTTAGAAACGCAAATATTTACGTATAACAACACAATGCGATAGTGGATTTCATAATCTTTCCAAAACATTTTTTAGAATGAGGCTACGTTTCCCAAAACGTGAGTTATGAAGCTTTTAGCAAAACTCGTAAATAACACAAAAATTATCACGTTTTGACAGTTCTCAAAGGAACACATAGTAAATAAAAGTCTTTGTCTGAGAGGTTATGGAAGGAAATGGATAGTATATGATGGGAAAAATGGTAGGTATTATCCCAAACTGTTTCAATACTAAACATCCTACTTGATATCCGAAAGCAAAATGAATGAATAAGTTAGGCACTGCAAATGTAGCGGTTCGTCCCCTAGGCGTTAAAACACGCAGTTTTTGTACTATTTTACCTAGTGGTCACTAGTTGACGTTAGACATTCAAACACAGCAGTTGCTTTGGAGGTTATCTTTACCAGTTACCAGTTTTTGAGCGTTTCAACCTTAAAAATGAACTGTTTAGTGAAAAAATTGCATCTACCCACTCTTGAAGAGAGATTAAAAACTTGTCATAGTGGAAAAAAATCTCTCATTGATGTAGCGAAGCGCTTTAGATTTGAGACAGGTGAAATTTAGTAATTTTTCAAATCGATATATAATCACATCCGCCCTGATGAAAGGCTAAAGTTAGATACAGCAACATGGCGTAATCCCCTAAAAATTAAACCAAATATAATATTGAAAATTATAATCGAAATAATAGACACACTTCCACAATATCCATTTTTTTAGTTTGGAATTTTCATTGACAGTAAAGAAATAGACTTAGCTTTACGCACTGCGCACTGCAGTCCATATCAGTGTAGTCATAATTTCAGTGGACTGCAAATGAAGTCATCGGCACTATAGGAGTTAATTAATTAATTGTTTTCCCGCATCCATAGATTATTGTAATAGGACCTGGTGTCGCGAAATTGTGACTCCGCTGTATAAGTAGGTCTTTCAAGATGCTGCAACGATAAGCACTCTGCGACACACTCGAAGGACCAGTCCCAAAACTGTTTCAAACAATTAATTACTATGTATCAGGTAAACTCGATGAATTGCATTCCTTAATATATTGAATTGCCCAGATTGGAATATAGGAGAAAAAGGACTCACCCATTGCTGTTGGGGCCACAAAGTATGCCACGTTCGAGCTGTTTCTCTGATAAGATGAATGTAAAGAATATTGAATTATATTCCGCGGTCTCATTTATATCACACATCAATCCGTCCTGTCCTGTAATCGATGATATTTGGATGGTCGCATAGGGCGCTCTTCTAGGACTATTGCAAGATTTAATGCTGTCCTTTAATAAGTTTTTGCGAATACACACCTGCCTACTCCAAGATAAACTGCGTGAACAGGACCCTTCTTGTGCTGGTACTGTAATGTCGTTGCATTTCTAGTATTGTACCAGTGACTTATGCTCGGTGTTGATGTTGGTTTCAGATCACTGTACCTGGCCGCTAAGAGGGCCACCCTGATGGAGAAATGCGCCAGCAATCGTTTCAAGGGGCTCGAGGACGCCGGCGAGCAGTTTGACGATGAAGTAGAGAAGGTAACGCATTTTATCCACACTCATCACATTCCCTCCTATTTTTCTGACCCTTGCGATTTGTTTGTTCTTGATGGACAGTGAAGATATCAAATCTAAACTGTAATTAGTAATTTTGCTACCCTAAGAACGGCATCCATTGCCCTGGTTTTCTCAGCAGCTGAATATTGTGCTCCAGTATGTGCTAGAAGCGTCCATACTCCCGTGGTCAATGTTTTACTTAATGCCACAATGTGAACCATCAGCGGGACAAAATCATCAAATATAGGCGAGAGATTGCAACACTGAGGGAATACAAGAAGGCGCTGTAAAATAGCGCAATATCTTTGCACAATGAAGTTATCTCTCACTCTGTATGCCGCTTGAAGTCCCGAAAACCATTCTGGATGGAAGGAGAGAGGCTCCTCAAAATACCTCTCACTCCAGAAGATGAAACAGCTAAACTTTTGGCAGCGGTCGTATCAACAGTCGATATGGTAAAAAATCAACCCTTGACACAGCAATTTTCATTCTCGATAATAAAACCCACATTTCGAGCAATGGGGATGATAAAATTTTATTATGTCCCGACCCGATCCATCCCAAACCCGTCCTGACCCAACTCGTCCCGTCCTGACTTGACCCGACTCGACCCGACCTGTCAACAACCAAACACAACCTAAATCATCCTAACCCAACCCAAATGGACTCAAAATAGGGCTACACAAAATGCGGTTCATACCGTAATAGACCCTAGTGCATTGAGAAAACGTGAGTCAATATCGAACGATTTGAATTACGACAGAGTTTAATAACCCTGTACCCAAGTTTGTTTAAATGTGAATTTAGTGACATGACTTAAAGTTGTTGATATGATATAATTATTTGTGTCTGTTTGTCATTTAGCTCCTGCACTCCCTGGAGGAAGAGGGAAGCCCCACGCCACAGAGATCTCCCTCACACCATCTTAACTCTCATCACGTAAGTTAACTTTTTTTTTAATGCGAATACCGCGCAAGAGTCCCTACTGCTCCCAGCCGCTTGGAGCCAGTGGGACTACGGCATCCCATGTTGTGAGGCTGGAGGTAGTTGAGAGGGGAAGAAGTTTGAGATGAGGAAAGTTGGGAAGTGCCTGGCAATATACCTAGTATACACGGTGTCCGGAAACTCGTAGTACAAGCGTAAAACTGGTGAATTAAAATCATATTCGGAGTCAGTTTTGTGGTATTTGAGCTTTTGTTTTCATGTAAATCGATATGTTAGTTATTAAATCCTTTTCATAACCTCATTTTACTGTCACCAGGTGTCGCCGACGCCGCCCAACGGCTCCATAAAGACGACGTCTCGCCAGGCCTCGCCGGTGAAGCAGCTCGCCACCCTGGCGGAGCCGGAACCCATGGACCCCGTCCTGCCGCTGGAGGTGCAAGAGACGGAAACCAACACCCTACTGCCACACTCCAAGAGCTAAAGATAGCTCCGTCTGGGGCGGGCGGCCGTGTCACACCCCGTCGGTTCAATCAATCGCTCATACCCTATTGATTGATCGAATCAATCAGTCATACCCCGTTAAGGACAGTTAAATCGATCATACCCTGTTGACTAACAATTCAATCCAGTCATATTCTGTTTAATCAATCAATCAAAACTGTGTCAAAGATATTTGAATCAATCAATCAATCATACCCTGTTTAGGACAGTTAAATCAATCAAGTCCCATGGTCTGTTAAGAGAATTTAAACAATCAATCCGTCATACCCTGCCATGCCCTATTCACCGACAGTTTAATAAATTCATAATGTATCAAGAATGGTTCAATCATACCCTGTTCAAAAGTTCAATCAATCAGTCATACCCCGTTAAGGACAGTTCAATCTGTCAATAAACTGTTGACAGATAATGGATCAATCACTCAAAACTGTGTTGAATCAATCAGTCATACCCTGATAAGGACGATTCAATCGATTAATGCCCAGTTGATTAAATTTTATGTTTCAATCGCACACAGTTGACCGACAGTTTAATAATTCAATACCTTGTTAATCAAAAGTTCAATCAATCAGTCATTCTCCGTCATTTGTAAGTTATAACATCCCCAGTTGACAGTTCAACCCTTATAATGTATTATAGTGGAATCAGTGATTGTTGCTTAATTAACGCCAATTATGACCAAACAACATTAGGACTGGGGTAAAATGGTACGGTGTTCATATTATATATTATACTATTGAAAAAGAATGATTATTACAGATGCATGCCGATAGTACGAGAATAGATTATTTTTAAGGTAATTTGTGTTACGTATGTCATTTTTTTTTATTGCGAATTAATAATTATTATAATTTTGGTATGCCATTTTCTTGATTTTTTGTTTTTGCCTCTGATATTTCACTTGGAGTTTGAGAGAAAAGTGCGTTGAATATGTTTACATAGCGCTGTTTGTTGATTCAATCACCTTTGCTTTGGTTATTGTAGGTAGCCTTTTATTTGGAGATTTTAAAATTACTCACATTTTAACGAGTACCTAGCGTAAATTAATTTTTGCCATTCTTCTATCGGAGTTTGGTTATCATCAGAACAATCTTCACCCTGCGTACTGCAGTCCAGAACAAATGAGAGAAACCGTTTAAAATGGGATACCTCCGATTCCAATTTGATTAGCGAGTACATAATGTAAATTAATTTTTGCCACTTATTATAATAATATCACATCTTCTTGTACAACTTTTTTTTTTATACTATTAAAAATTTATTAAAATGGCGTACTTTAAAATGGTATACTTCCAGTTCATATTTGTGAAAAATAATTTGAATATATAAATGCAAGTTACGAATTCATTTTCTCCTATATTATTTAATATGGCATACACTGTAAAAAAATTTTCAAGTGTCGAAAAATTTTGTGCATCGAAAATTAAAATTTTTATAGCTGAATATTGTAATAAATTGTTTTTGTTACAAGGAATGCTTTGTGTACGTCGAATTAAAAAAATTACGTTGGTCGATTTTTGACCATGGTTCGTTAAATTTGAATGATGTTTTTTTTTTATATATATATAGAATACATATATGTATATAGAATGCTTGAAGTAGTAATATCAGATGGTTTATTTATTAAAATAATATTTAAGGATTTTTATACTATTTTTGTTTTATTTAAAGCTTTTTTTAAATTTAATCTTAATTTTAACTTTGGCCTATTTTTCGTAGCAAAAAAACATTAATTGATTTTATTGATCAGATCATATTTTTTTAATGATTTTATTAATCAGATCATAAATTCTTAACGATTTTATTAATCAGATCATAAATTCTTAATGATTTTATTAATCAGATCATAAATTCTTAATGATTTTATTAATCAGATCATAAATTCTTAATGATTTTATTAATCAGATCATAAATTCTTAATGATTTTTTTGATTAGATCATAAATTCTTAATGATTTTATTAATCAGATCATAAATTCAATATTTTGTCAATCAGATCATTAATTTTAATGATTTTTTTGATTAGATCATAAATTCACAGGATTTGATTATTGGATTATTATTTCAAAGTGATTCAATGAATCAGATCAATAATTCTTACTTGCTTATTTAATCAAAGTGATTTAATTATCATCAAAACTTTCACATTTTTCAAGCTATCAAAGTATGATAAGTATGACGCGAATCATATTTTGTAATGAACAATAATTGCAAAACGAAATTCGAATAAAACAAAAGATAGATCCATATTCTAAGTTCCTTTTGATTATTTTTCCAAAAAATTATACAAATTTTTTAGTTTTAAAAGTAATATTATGACTTATTACAAATGTCAATTTTTTACAAAAAAAAAAAAAAATAATAACTGCAATATTCGTCTTACGTAACTTAATATTTCTTATTTTTAGAAAAAGTAGTTTTAGAGTAATTTTTTTTATTATTAATTATTGCATTAGGTAATTAGGTACATACGCGCTGTTTAAATTAAATCGTCACGATTTATCCTTATGTATTTTTTGCACTAATGATTGTATTAAATACACAAATTTATAATATATTATATCCAAAAACTATTGAAAAATTTTAATTATACCAAAAAAGAGGCTAATTTTATCACAAACGAGATTGTTAAGAGAGCTTTTGCACTAGTGACCAATTTCTTGTATAGATTTTTGCAAATTCTAACTTGTTATTTATCGCAAATATGTAAATAAAATAGAGTTCTGCTTACTCTGACATATTATGTAAATAGGTACGTTTTTCTATCGATTTCTATTGTATTTCTAATTTATTATAGCCAAGTACGTCTTGTATCATTTCTGAATAGCCATGTACATCTCTAACTTCCTTTTCTCCATCTCCTTCCTCTCCGCTCTCTTCAGCTTAACAACATACTCCGCTTGAGGATGTCATAGTCTAGCTGGCTCCAGAAGATCGAAAGCAGTTGGAATTCTGCAAATTCTGAATTTAATATTTTCCAATGTTCATTATGAGGTCACAAGCCAATAAAAATTATAGATGATTGCACGGGAATCTAGAAAAATGTATTTATGTTAGCTTAGGTTAGGTTAGCAAGTTCTCATTTTATTTATTTAGTGAAAATATATTATTCTCAGTGAGTTTTAAAAAAACTCATTTCGGGAAACACGGCATTAATTAACATAACAATGTAACACGGAAATCCTATCTTTCGACCCATTACCATCGTGGCACGACTCGCCCTTCTAACGTCAATGTTTTCGCACAATAAAAAAATTGCAAGTGCGCACCGCCGTGTTTGACGCAGCAATGACATAACTAACGACTAATGTCAAAAATTTCTCTGGCATATTGACCGTTATATTTTTAAAGACGCTGTCAGAAATTTTTTGCACATTTCCGCTTCGCAACAAGATCCAAACAAAACGGAATATTTCTGAACGTATCCGAAAACTAAAAACTGTTTTTAAAATGTGATGGAATACCCTTTCAAATTTTAATATCTATCTAAATGAATAAATATGTAGATGTTCGTTTGTTCAAAATCTTAAATCTCCAAAAGTTTTTTTTTATTTTAAACATCGCCATGTGTTGGAAGTAAAATCAACACGCCCTGTCGTTTCTCTACCTGCAGAGACAAAC
Organism: Hesperophylax consimilis; assembly: GCF_061612785.1. Classification (NCBI taxonomy): domain Eukaryota; kingdom Metazoa; phylum Arthropoda; class Insecta; order Trichoptera; family Limnephilidae; genus Hesperophylax; species Hesperophylax consimilis. The sequence goes on along the minus strand of NC_142855.1, from coordinate 18,128,195 downwards.
TGAGCCACAGCAATACGTGGCGGGGTATAGGAAATCAAACATAGTAAAAACTCACACGTTTTTTTGTCGTTTAGTATGAAAATAATTAATTAAAAAAAACACAAAATTTCACAATTTTTTCTCAAATTACGGTCGGAAACTTTTGTTTCTTGAAGGTATACATTTTAATTCTTCTAGATTTGAATATAAAGCGTGGTGTTTTCTCTTTCTAACACCGTTTAGTTCATATTTCTCACCACGGCAGTAAGACATATCTCCCTTTCAAACCATCGAATATTAGAGGGAGCGCGCTAATATTAAAATGGTGAAAATATCTAATAAAACACAACTCGTTTGAAATAGAGAAAAAATCTTTCGCCAAATGCTTAAGTTGCATTTAAAGATACACTGTGAATTTTTTCATGCCTATAACATATTAAATAACAGAACAAAACGTGGTTTTAATAATTTACGTAGCTTACTTTGCGATTTTTTTCTATCGAGTTTAATACGAATTTCATATAATCAACGTTTCGACATAACAAACGTATAGATATTACTTTTTTTTGTTTTTTAAACTTAAAGAGTTGACGAGAAACTTGTTAAAAATCGGTAGAAATTGGGTATGAGGGGACTTGTCTATTAAAAATTGTAGAATTTGTAATATTTTTGCAAGAATTTGTTTAACTGGTGTGGAAGCGCAATTAAATGACTTATCTTTTAAATTAAAATATAATAATTTAACCTTCTAAAGCTTAAATTAACACGCAATATAAATATATAATTTTTTATAAAAATTAATTATTATTTACGGTATGTACTTAGTATGATATATGTACCCAAATTATTGAGGCTAAAAACGCCTTACACATAGTTACCAAAATTATTATTACAAAAGTTATAAACTTTGTATTATGAACAATTTATTAAACAATATATATTATAGGTGAGTGGTATTCAATGCGATTTATTGTAGCCGTGTTTAGTGACTAGAATCAAACAGCCAGGTACTTCCCGACCGTTATCTTTCAAATCTCCGTCAGAAGAAAAATCGCAATTCGGAATTAAAACATTGCTCGAAATGGCTAATATTATAGTATTTTTATACTCTCAGTATCCCCCTGCTGTGAAAACATTCAGAATCTAAACGTATGTCTTTACTCGTGTTTAGTGACGAGATCTGAATAGCTAAGTACTCTTCTTTCCATCTCCTCTTTCTTCAACATCGAGAAGTTGGGACTCTTGTGCGTGACTCTTTTCCACAGCAATACATATGAATCAGACATATTTTTTATTAATAAAAACGATATCCTCCAATATTTCGCATTCAGCTTCTCCTATAATTATACAATATAAAAACTCCAAATTGATGTTACAAACTATGTATACAAAATTAATTTTGATGTATTAACATTGTAAACAAAGTTGATTTTGATGTATTAACATTGTAAACAAAGTTGATTTTGATGTATTTACACTGTAAACAAAGTTAATTTTGATGTTTTAACACTGTAAACAAAGTTAATTTTGATGTATTAACTTTGTAAACATGTTAATTTTGATGTTATAACGGTTCCATGATAACTCAACACAGTGACAATTCAACACACCTTTAAAAAGTGATATAAACTCATTAGAAACGATCAAAAAAAATAAAATTTAAACCTAACCTAACCTACTTAACCCAGTTAATAATTTTTTTGTTTCATCACTTTCCATGACTTTATATAACTTTTTAAAGATGTGATGAATTATCATTTTGATGATTTATCCAGTCACCGTATTAACACTGTAAACAAAGTTAATTTCTTAAATACATTAACTTTGTTAACAAAGTTAATTTCTTAAATACATTAACTTTGTTAACAAAGTTAATTTTGATGTATTAATACTGTAAACAAAGTTGATTTTGATGTATTTACACTGTAAACAAAGTTAATTTTGATGTATTAACACTGTAAACAAAGTTAATTTTGATGTATTAACTTTGTAAACATGTTAATTTTGATGTATTGGTGGTTCCATGATAACTCAACACAGTGACAATTCAACACACCTTTAAAAAGTGATATAAAGTCATCAGAAACAACGAAAAAAAATAAAATTTAAACCTAACCTAACCTACTTAACCCAGTTAATATAGTTTTTGTTTCATCACTTTCCATGACTTTATATAACTTTTTAAAGATGTTATGAATTATCATTTTGATGATTTATCCGGTCACCGTATTAACACTGTAAACGAAGTTAATTTCTTAAATACATTAACTTTGTTAACAAAGTTAATTTTGATGTATTAATACTGTAAACAAAGTTAATTTTGATGTATTAACGATGTAAACAAAGTTAATTGTGTGTTTTAACGTTGTGACCAAAATTAATTTTGATGTATTAACGATGTAAGCAAAGTTAATTTTGTGTTGAATTTAACATTGTGAACAAAGTTAATTTTGATGTATTAATGATGTAAACAAAGTTAATTTTGATGTATTAATGATGTAAACAAAGTTAATTTTGTGTATTAACACTGTGAACAAAGGTAACTAACGATGTAAACAAAGTTAATTTGTTGTATTAACTTTGTAAATAAAGTTAATTTTGATGTATAAATCACACATTTTAAACCAAAAAAAAACATTTTTTTAATTGACGAATAATAAAAAACAATGCGACTTTATTTTGACTTATTGCCACCTAATAAGTTAACTGTGTCGAGCTATAAAAATTAATTTATTTAACATTGCATTGTAGATAGAAAATTTAGAAGGACATACTAATATTTTTTAAACGAGTACTTAAAAAAATAAATGCTTTTAAAATATAGAAATTTTCTTAAAAAAATGTAGGTACTTAAATTACAAGTGTCACAACCAGAGTCGAACACAGTACTGACACAGATGCATTGTGTGCATACAGCATGATTCAAAAACATAATTTTTTTGACAAATTTCAAAAATAATAAAAAGAACACACTTCAAATTGTGTATATGGGTCATATATGTATACACTAGCCGCAGATATGTTCTTGGGAAGCATCACTGAGAAACATCCTTTTTTTTGCTTATACTTACTTATTTTCATTTGAATTTTCTCTTCTCTGAAGTCCAATAACAAGTTTTTAAGATGCTGTACGCCTGCAACGCATCTGTGAGAGTACCATATTCGTGTCAACTCTGGCTACGAAACCAAGCCTGTATTACAAAAAGACAGTCACTATTTTGGTATATATTGTACTTAAGGCGATGCACCACATTGTGTAACATTTGAAATCAGGTCGCTAACAATAACACTCCTTATGTAGATGGCGATAAGGTTTAAATTCCCACTTGACACCACCTGCCGGTTTTGATTTATGCAAGAAAAAACATTGCCAAATAGTTTGTTTAATTTTATTTTACAAAGTTTAGGCACAAATATCAAAATTTTTTACGATCATTTTTTAAAGAACTTAATTTGCCACATTATAAAATAATACCGCAATCGAAAAGGGGTTCAAAAGTAGGAGATTTTGATCTTTAAAGCATTTTTATAGGCAAAATACTTAATTTTATTCTGGGCTTAAAAAAAGACTTGCATCGCCTTAAACACTTACCAAAACCCTCCTAAATATTATTATTAAATGGTCTCAAACACTGAAGACGATAAGCCGATAGAATTGTACTGCGGGTGTGCGCGTTATTCCAAAATAAGTTCAATTTTTCCTTACTTCGGCCAATATTGATGAAAAGTATCGAAAAAATTCTCAAACAAAATCAATTTTATTAAACTGTCTAGGGTCTAGGAGTCTTAAAGGCTTACAATTCTAGGCATTATCTATCCAGTGGTTATCGATTACTAGAGATTATTGACACGGTAGTCTATAGACTTTTGATTTATGATCATTTCTGTATAATAAAATATGAAATATAATATATTATTCTGCAGTCAATTTGTGTTGAGAGAAATTATTATTATTTCTCAATTTTTTATCAGTATTTTTTTTATATTACCCTTTTTTATGTAAGTATATTTTTGTTGTATAAGTATTGACGTTTTTTTATTTATTTATTGTAATGCTGTTAAAACCTCTGATATAATCATCACGACTTTTTCAAGATGCCACACAGCGGAACAGATGTTCTAAGACAGCAACATGACGAGAGCAATAACCTCTAAAAATAACCATTTTGTATATATCTGTCTTCACAAATGTTGAGAATATTAACGCCTAAGGTATTTTGAGATTTAAATCGAAATTAAATATTGGATTCTTTCAGATTTTAGTATTACAAATTGACGTATGCAGTTTTTAATATTAAAATTTTTAATGCAAACAAGTTTTTAAAGTTGTTTTTGATGGTTTTTATCGTGTAATCGCTCCGCGTACTTCCTTGTAGCGTACTAACACACTCGAGTCCTCCAGTGACTCAGTTTGACGAGCAACGTGTCTCACAGGAGACACTGTAAGCAGACTTGATAGACTATATAACCTCTTAAACGCCGAGAGCGTATCCATATGGATACGCTACAAGGATACGCTATTTATTTATTCATTTTTGGGAATCAACAGTTTACATTCAGTTTGTACATAAGTATTATATAGTAAAATAAAACCAATTATGGATTTCCTCCTTGTGACTTTATCTCTACTGAGACAGCATAATATGGAATAAGTTATTTAAATAAATTATGCAAAACAAAAATTATATAAAACGAAAAATTTACAAAACAATACATTTATAGCCATGGAGAGCGATTGTAGATATAAATCAAATCAAAATATAGATATAAACAATAGAGACATAAACATTATTCACAAACCCATCGGAGAAATATTCTTTTATGGAACTCTTGTATTTGGTAAGTTCGCAATTGAAAATATCAACCTTGGATAATACGCTATTGTAATTATTGCATAGTCTGTTCAGGCAAGAATTCTGCCTAGAGTTCGTTTAACAATAACAATAGTCACTTTACTGGACCGTGATAATGTAAGTATTGCATTCGCAGTTTATGCTATTTATTAATTACTGCTGTACCCCGCCACGAGTTGCTGTGGCACAGTCTATCTGTGCAGATAGAGAAACAATAGAGCGTGTTGCTTTTACGTCCAACAGATGACACTGTTTTTCAAAAAAAGCATGTTTTACCTTTTTTTTCTGAGATTTAAGATTTTGAACAAACAAACATTTACTTTTTTATTAATATTTAGATAATAAAATTGATATCAAAAATAATAATTTCAGTTGTCTGTGAATGAACTCAAATTTGTTTTGAATTTGAGTGTCAATTTAAAAATTGCGATTGATTGTGCAAAAAATTCAGACAAGCGATAAAGTATGTACCTACCTATAATAGAAAATTATTTCAATTGCATTTTCAAAATTGGAACTGATTTGTCGAGAATTCTTATCATATTTTTGAATTATTATACTGGTTATCAAAGATACTAATTTCGGTTGTCCTGCGTAAAATCTGTTTCAATGAACTCAAATTTGCTTTGAATTTAAGTGTCAATTTCAAAATCGCAACTCATTGTGTGAAGAATTCCGACAAGTGATAAAGTAGGTACCTACCGACGTATAATATAAAATTATTTTAATTATGATTTTCAGAATCGGAACTGATTTGTCAAGAATTGAGACAATCCCATGATTTTTCACAGGTCTGCGCTATTAATCGAGTGGATAATAATCATTATATTATATATCAACGTGACAAAACATGACATCTTTATCATCAGAGATTTTAACAGCAAAAGCCGGATTCTGTAAGGGACAATTTTGTAATGAATATTCCACAATAAATCGCTGTTACGATAATTCAGATATGAAATGTTGCTCTAATATGACTAGATCTGGTAACCAGGTTTGTCAGATGGCTTCAAAATTCTCCAACAACAATGGGATTGCAATAAAAACATTGGTTTTAGCCAGCGAGATTATGCTTTTACAAAAATAAAAATTACAATTTTTTTTAAATACGATTTTACGATTGTGTGTATTGGTGCTTATGGGAGCGTTACCCATAGTGATGTCCTTGTAAAAATTTACTGGGAAACTATTCTCTTGCTTAAGCTGACTTATTGTAAGCAAAATGGTAACTTTTTGACATTTAACCAAATGCTGAGGGATTGAAAATCTCTAAATAGTATAAAATAAAGTCGCTATCCGCGTCTGTCTGTTTGTGCGCTTAGTTCTTCTAAACTACGCAATGGATTTTCACTATCATTTAGACAATTTCTTCCGGAAGGTTTATTTATACAACACATGCATATTAAAATTATAGGAAGTAGAGTAAAGTCGAGAAACGTCGGGTACACATCAGCTAGTAATACAGGGTTTTCCAAAAAGAGGTGTTATTTTGATATTCAAAGAAACTTTTCCCGTAAAAGATCAATGGTTTCGTTGCTTGTGTGGCACGTAGCGCCGTCTTGTTGAAAGTAAACGTTGTCCAGATCAATACCATCCAATTCCGGCCATAAAAAATCATTAATCATCTCTCGATAGCGCAATCCATTCACCGTAACTGTTGCTCCAGCCTCATTTTCGAAAAAGTAAGGTCCAATGACTCCGCCGGACCATAAACCGCACCAAACAGTCACACGTTGAGGATAGAGAGGCTTTTCAACAATAACTCTTGTGTTTTTTGAGCCCCAGATGCGACAATTTTGCTTGTTGACGAAGCCACCGAGGTGGAAATGGGCCTCATCACTCAAGATGATTTGCATTTGATTCACTCAAGTGAATTTTAATAATTTCAATGCGTTGTTGAAGCGTGTATCGTTCCATTTTTATTAATGGCGTAGTTTCTACTTGTCAAATGTCAAAAAGTGACAGCTTCAAAAGTAACATCTACCGAAATAGCGGGCTATTCAAAATAACACCTCTTATTGGAAAACCCGTCTATAAAAATTCAGTCTGCGTTTGTTTGTGCCCGCAAAGCTATAAAGGAAGTTGAGCGATATCGCTGAAAATTTCAAAGTTTATCGTTATCAGTGTCAGGTTTTTTAACAGTAACATTGTAGTATACAGTAGTGAATGGTGGAATAAGTCGGAGGCGCCCGAGAAAGAAGCATTGCGGGGATCCACTATTTGTTAATAATTCAAAAAGACGCTAAAGTCTTCGAATGACAACGGTGACATCAAACGTCACAGGAGTTCAAATAACCTAGAACCATAGAATAAAGAATGTTATGAATGCATCTTTGGTAATCCAAAAGTCTGTCCGTTATTCGCTGAAAACTCAAATACAGAACTGTGTTTCATAATCGATATATTTTCAATAATTCAAATCAATTGGGATGGCGATATATACCATGTCAGGCAAGTTTAAGAGAGACAGAGTGCGTGCTAAATAGGCTAGAACCAAAAGAAACTAAGTCCGTGGCGACATTGATTTTAGCAAGAAGTTTAGTCTTTTAATATATCCCTAATGCCTGGAGACGGTGGGGCTATTTCATCCCCTTTCTGGGAATGTCGTGGTTGAAGGGAGTGGCGAGGAGAAGAGAAAGATCAGGAAGCACCCAGGTATCCAGATCTGATCACCAAACACGATTTAATCCATTTAACCTTTCCCTTACTGTGATAAAAAAAATCCACGCGTTCCGGTGCTGTTTAGTCAATACACATCTCAAAATAAGCGATTTAATATCGGAAAAATATGAATATTCATAGCTAATCGCTTATGTTTATTATATTTTATATCAAAAGTGTTAATAATTGTAATTTAGTTGATGAAAACATGAAAAAACCATCGGCAGATGTTAAAAAAACGTGCAAGGGGTCCACATCTAACGACGGTCCACGACCGACTGGCTGGCGGCTGGCACACACACAGCTATGCGGTCGTAGGTATCGATGGTCTAAATAAAAATACAACTGCGGACGTGTGGATTTCTCATGTTCCCGCATAGCGAACTAAAGCGGGACATCAATAGCGTGTCATTTCCTCACACACTCTTCGCGTAGCAGTGTCACACAGTTGATTGTATTGGTGTATTTGTTTCCGATTTTTAACAAAAATCTCTGATTTTTAATTGAATTTGAAAACTATGTAAAATATTATTTTTTAATTCAGTGCATAAATGTATAACGGAAGAATACCTAAAATCTGAACCCAGAATTTATTATATTTATAGAGTTATTAAAGTTATTAGAAGCAATGTGTATTAAATATACACCACAGATAAGGAAAGGTTAATACAAAGTTTTAAATTATTTTAATTTTAAATTATCAATTAAGTTGGATTATGGCATGTCCAATTTGCTATATGTTGTGAGGATGAAAGGAGGAAGAGCAGGAAGTACCCGGCTGTTCAGATCTGGTCACCAAACACAACTAAAGCCATTTCAAGCGACGTTTCGTACTGATCCATTACAGAATTGTCTTATACGTATGTATATTTTATTTCGGTTTCTGTATATATACATTTTGAAGTTGAGATGTTTAGATAATTGATTATACAGACTTGTTATACAGGCCTTACAAAGGGCATTGCAAGTAATGTTACTAATAAACGTTTTGTTTAATGTTTCTCATTCAAATATATAGGAGAAATAATGTAATGTTCCCAAACGTCCCAATGTTACAATAAACATTTATTTAAATATACTTTTGATTGTTTTATTTTGTACTTTGTCCTGTCCTTCAATTGTTATTATTTTTAGTCATGGTGTTTGAAAGAGAGAGTACGGAAACAAAATACAATATAGTTTTGAATGATGAATCTTGTTAACTTTATTAAATGAGGTCTCCCCAGACCTAGCACACTAAAAGGAGAATTAATTTGTGAGGTGAGTTCTTTAGTTACAACTAAAAACTTTTGTTTCTCCAAGAACGGAATCAATTGATCGCGTCTTAGATTAATTAATTAAGTCTATTGATTTTTTTTTTTTAATTGCTGGCAACCCGGGCGTTTATTGTAATAACATGATCAATATTACAAATATGAAAGTAAACCGCCTCACTAGAAGATTTCTATTCTGAGGCGGGTACATATATTTGCTTACACATACACATACATTTATACAAATATATAATATATACATGGAGCATTCCATATATAGTTACATACATAATATAGTTACATAAAAACAGGAATTTCGTAGGAAATTTAAATTTACAAAATGGTAGCGTCTAAATCTTGTAATAATAACATATCAAAAAATATATTAGTGATTTCTAAACGAAAATCTGAAACAGAAAAATCAGAAAAGGAAACGGTCACATCTGGGACTCGAACCCAGGAAAAATGAAGACAATGTTAGTAGTTCTTATTCGAAGTATGATACAGTTAAAAGTGACCGAGGGGAATAGGGTCCCATTAGCTCAGTTGGTAGAGCACTGTCCCGGAAAGACAAGGGTCCTGGGTTCGAGTCCCAGATGTGACCGTATCCTTTTCTGATTTTTCTATTTCAGATTTTCGTTTAGAAATCACTAATATTGTCTTCAATATTAAAATAGGTATTACAATTTGAGGTTTTATTCAATAAAGTTATTCCGAAAAAAAAATAGTTTAAACAACAGGTATTGATAAACTAGGCATGCGTAAAACATAAGCAGTTTTAATAAGAAAGAGTAAATCACTATAAATTTAAATAACACAAGTATGTAAATAAGGAATGAGAATTAGACTAAGAAGGGATTTGCTAGAAACTTTCTGATGCATGCCCTTTTTTTGTGTAGTAACCATGTGTTGAAATGTTTTAAGTAAACTCTTTGGGTGTTTATGAGTGTTGCAGAAAGTGGTTTCTTTTAGGAAGGTGTTGAAGATGTAAGGTGCTAGGGAGGATTCGTGCTTTTTGGCAAAGGTTGAATTAATTTTTGGCACTTGAAGTTGATTCTGTGATTTTGCCCTTGTGTTATGTGGGTGAGTTACGTGGCATGGTGAGGATTTTATGCAGTTTATTTGAATGATATTTTTAATGAATAGTTTCCTAATATCTAGTATATATATTATTTGTAATTAGGAGATTGTGTATACGATTTCTTTCAATTCTAACAGCTTAATTAGTTCACCTCCTGTGGTAGTGGTACTTACCTCCATGACATGACGAGCGGCGACCATCGTCTATGGCTTTATATAAGATCATTCTGGTAAAGTACTCCTGGAGAAGAAGTCTGAATACACTGGCTGTGATTATACAAAAGGTCTACTATAAGACTTTTGATGGCTTAAAACACAGTTTATTGTTTAGGTTACACAGATCACAAATAGCAAAATATTCACAGTATACAATTTACACGATGAATTAACATTTATCGACTAGGCAAGGATTTATATAGGATCCTTGCGGGATAATAATTACTACGGGACTACTTTATTTCCCCCCACATGTGGCAATACTAACGCGAATTAATCCGCCGCTATACGCAAGCGAACATGAGAAGAGAAATCTCCATTCCTGTTTCAACGTTCGATCCAACTCTTTCTGCCACCGTCACCGCGTTCTGTAAAATTGTAATATTCGTCCTCACAAATAAACAAAATTAACTGTGCAGTCACTCGTTTCAATCTCCCATCTCCTGAACACAATTTACGGTTCGGGCAGCCGCCGTAAATTACAAATAAGTATAGCTCTCATACACAACACACGCTGCCACAGAAACAACAAAATAGAATCAACTGTTCAGGACTAGCCTAGGTTTGCTTGGGGCCGATTACTGTCTCTCAAGGGCTGTACAGGTAGCCAAGAAGAGGAGCGCACCTTTAGCGAGTCTAGTAGTCAAGTCGGTTGCTTAGCTGGTAGTAGATAGCTTGTCCTCAGGGGGCCGAGTAGCCAGCTAAGAGAGGGTACTAGCCAAGGCGAGCAAACAGAAGAACTATGTCGTATAAGGGTGAGTTGTTGCTTTTAAGGGCTTCATCCTGTGTCAGCAGCGTAAGGGATGGTCGGCCGCGTGGGGGGGATGCGTAGAAAGCGTTCTGTGCATCTCGTCGCCTGCGTGACAGGGACAATACCATATGAGGAGAGAGAGATGGTGTATTGGCAGTAATATACCTTGCGCTACTTATTTCCTGCAGCCCAAATGAAAGCACTCTCCATTCATTAAAAAGCCAGTTATTTTGATAACGAACGACATTATCTAAAAAGTCGTACGTATTGAAAGCTTGTTCGATGACGCTGGAATTGCGTCACCTTAATTTGGGGCAGAAAAGGGCGTTATCCTTTCTCTGTTCCAGGAGACTTGTAATTTAAAAAGGAGATTGCGCTACCCCAACCAACACACAAAGTAATCACCAGATTTCTGCACTTACTAGGTCGATGATTCTTTAGTTTGATGTCCAGCGTGGCCTGCACTTGGGAAGAACATTCGATTAATCACAAGTCACCTTTTTTACAAGAGCTAATGCACACAATCGGCGAGCATGTGCTACGAATAATGCGAGTAAATTGGCGGTTTTTCTCTCCGTTATTTTCTCAGTGCGGGCCTATCATGTACAAGATCAAGCGAGGAGTTTTAATTCCTGCTCTGTGGTTGGTGGAAGCAGAACAAAGCTAATAATGCCAAAAAAATGACAAACGTCATAACGAAACAAAGCTTGTCCGACACCTTGGAGGCTGCACTAAAAGTAACGGCTTCTGTCAACCGACTGTGGAAGAACCTGACCGTGCTTGCAAATATCGCTAACTGACCATAGATGACATATTTCGTCAATATCGTATTGACGTAGGGCTTTATCAATCGTCCGTGCTAGACATCCAGGGCTACTGTCGGGGATCGGGGGTCAGATATGCAGACCGTAGGCTTAACCAAAATAATTATTGTGGTCCCCTTTTACATAATGAAATAAAAATAAAAAACCAAATTTATCAAAAAGGTGGCCATTTTTTAATACAAGTTACAATTTATCATATTTTATATTAATTTAATTACAGAATTATTATTATAAACATTAGATTAATTACAAAATCAACAAATATATATACACAGTGTCCAGAAACTCGTAGTACAAACTGGTAAATCGAACAAACATTTTGATTTTTTTCTGCAACTAAAGGGTTAAAAAACTTGAGGAGCCGAATATATAAATGCTTTGACGCTGTTTAAAATGTATTAAACAGCTGATATGAACCCCCTAACAACCGATCAAAAAAAAAAATCTGATTTCAGACTCGATTTACTCGAAAACGAAAGCTTAAATCAATAAAAGTTACAAAACAAAATTGACTCCAAATAAATGTGATGTAGATCCACAAGTTTTCCGCATGTACTACGAGATTTCAGATGGCGTTTCTAATTTCTATACTTGATGGTCATCTCGTTCCGGCCGCGTTCCAGCATGGTGAGGAATACGCTCGAGTCGGCAACAAGTCCGTGCGCCGCCATGTCGCGCAGCGAGCTGGCCACGTCCGCCGAGCGAAGCGTGCACGTGGTGCGCAGCATGCGCGGCCGGTCGCGCGAGGTTTCGTCCCGCGGCCGCGGCACCTCGGCCGTGCACGTCAGAGACTGGAGACAGAACGGATGAACAAAAGTTACAGGGTGCATCGACCAACAAAGTCGGGCGTGTGATGTTAAAAATCACACCAAAAACAAAAATTGTGTAACAAAAACATTTATTAACCACTCGGAACATTAGAACGTCAAAAGACGTAAATATGATAATAGCGGTCAAGACATTAGTACGTCTTTTCACGTAAACGCGCGAGATTTTACAAAAATCGATTTATTTCCATCACTAGTATACGGATTGCCATGATTTAAAAAACAGAGTATCGATAATGAATAACGCCACGCGTCTGCATTCAAGAATATCTATGGAATGTAGAGCTGCATTATCTGAGTCGATTGAATCTGTCATCTTGTTCGTTCATAATTTATTGCGTTTTTAAATAATTTATTAAAAATATTTTAGTTTGGACGGTTAATATTTTGAGGTGACTAATAGTTTTTAATTATATTTCTTCAATATATAAAGTGTTATTTCTTTATGATACTCAGAAAAAAGTACATTTTTCACAGCTTTGAAATAATGGTCAGCGATTTTTACATATTTTTGACGTTTTCAGAAAATGTATATTTAGACACGAAAATATTTACGTATAACAAAAGAATACGATAGTGAATTTCATAATCTTTCCAAAACATTTTTTAGAATGAGGCTACGTTTCCCAAAAAGTGAGTTATGAAGCTTTTAACAAAACTCGTGAATAACACAAAAATTTTCGCGTTTTGACAGTTCGCAAAGGAACACACAGTAAATAAAAGTCCTTTTCTGAGAGGTTAAAAAGAAAGTGCATTGCTTTTGCCTTTTATTGGTCTGCAAGTACGAAATTTGATGGGGAGTTTCGTTTTAAAATTACTTATAGGTGGGCCGAATTTGTAAAACGCTACATAACTAGAGTTGATGTATGAGTGTGTCAGTAAACAAATTAGAACTAAAATTCAACCGTCGGTAAGGCTATTTCAATCAATGTTTTTATGGTCTGTTGAGAGCATCTACGACGGGAATAACCAACCTGCAGTGTCGGGGGTTCTTCTCCGAGTCTCTTGGCCACTTTCTCTTCCTCCCTGTGGCACTTGGAGAAGTCGAGGCCCATGCGCGTGCGGTGTGGGTGTGTGGGTGGACTGTCGGGGGCGGCTGCCTCGGCACCGTCGCGCACGGCCGCCGCGTTGGAGCGCGCCCCCGAACGCGACTCGAGCATGCGCAGCAGGGAGGGGATGTGACGCCCAGACAGGTGGCAATCCTTCACTTGGCTGAAGCCCAGGGCTGGAAGATGATGACAACTACTTAAACATCACGTCTTTGCATCTTGCTTCATTCATCATACATATGATATGAGAGAGCTTTGAATAAACTACGACATCAGTCGTACATTGACCGCCGAAGAGCAAACATTATGTGAAATAACCAAATCCAGCGCAGAAAAGTAAAGTTTGTTAAAGTAAGGCAAAGGTTTGCAGTGCAGCACATTGTGAAGTTTTTCTACGCACAATCTGAATGTTCGTTTTATGCCACCTAGCATAGCGACACTAAAAATGAGTGAGGTGGGTAAATTACAACACAAAAGTGTCTTAACTAAATAGTGCAACAAAATATTCATATTTGTTGGCTGTTATAACGAGGTCGATTCACTGATATACCAGGCAAATTATTTTGTCAACACAATTTCTGAATACATGAATGGGTGAATTATTCTCAAATTAAGTAGTAACAAAGTGGCGGCATAGACTGGCGGGAATTTCCTATCCTGTTAGCGATAGACTCATATTTGTATGTCACTTTCTGTCTATGATTTTCGGCTATGTGAAACATCGCTGTTCATCGGGCACTATGTAAAATTGTTATAAAATCTGCGAAAGTCATGAGAAATTTGTTCCGTTTTACCTCTTCTTCTGTATTACAAAACGTCATCAAATTTGTAGTAAAAAAAAATTTAAGGAGGTACATTAGTTACGAGTACACATCCCTGCACGACTTTTAAAAAACCTATTTTGAATATGAAGAGTAATGGTTATTAGGAGCAAATTTAGTCAGTCCCACCGTGCTCGTCATAACCAAGTTTGAGTGTACTTTATTTCCTTGCCCGGCGAATAAAAATATTTTAGTAAACGATTATGTTACAAAATATAATTAAACCTGGGAAAGTATGGTTAACTACGATTCATCGACACACTGCGGGTACAAACGTCAGAAATCCACGGCGGATTTCTTGGCACTCTAAGGGTTAAGGATATATCGACCTCTCCTGGAATATGCTTTCCAAATACGGAGTCCTTACTTCGCAAAGGATATAAATCTGTTAGAGAGAGTACAGAGACAAAATTTAACATTTTTCATTAAAAAACAAGAAACACCTAAAGAAATAAACATAATTATCCACTCTGTGAAAAATACAGAAAACCACAAATGCAATATGTTATGCACAAACATAGAAAGCAAGACCGATATTAAGTACCTAGGCATAACAATAGACCAGCGTTTAAAATGGTCCCCACATATAAATATTCTGAACAACAGAATAAGGAAACTAACATATATATTTAGATGTTAAGAGATATTTTAAACGAAAAATTACTTAGAACCACATACTTCGCTTTCTGTCAATCAATTATACAATACGGCATTATAGGCTGGGGCGGTACATATAAAAATCAAACTCAAACAATTTACATATCACAAAAACTAATAATAAAAACCATATTAAAAAAACCCTATTCATATTCGTCCGAACTTTTATTCAAACAATTTAAGGTCAGAAAATTAAGTGCATTATACTTCTACCATGCAACATTACAAATTTATAAAAACTATATTCAAAATAAAATTGCACCCTTTAAAAATAACAGAAATCTTAGACAAACGTCAATACTTCCTACTCCTAAATGTAAAAAAACAATAGGACAGTTCAACCATGAATATCGCGGAGTTAAATTTTTTAACTCATTACCAGAAAAAATTAGAAACATGAATGCAAATATAAACGAATTCAAAAGCCACCTTAAAAAGTATTCCGAACAGTTGAACTGAATCGTACCAAATATAAACAAATATAACAACACCCCCATACACACAAGCCCTGCTTATTTATGGGGGTACATCGAATACTTATATTATGTAATTAATAACCTACTATATTGTGTAATTATATTATGTAATTGTTATATTATGTAATTCGTGTATCTTTTTTTTACTAATAAAAAAAACTAAAAAAAAAAAAAAAAAAAAAAAATACCAAGAGCTCTGAAAGATCTACGATACGAAGATAGACTCAAGGAACTAAGATTACCAACCTTACAAGAAAGAAGAGAAAGGGGTGACTTGATCGAGACTTTTATCTGGACATTACAGTTGCCCTAGCATCCAACAAATCTTCACTACTAATAAAAATATAAATCTCCGTGGACACTATTACCAAAACGCCTTTTGCATCTAATCCTAGAAAACACTTCCTTGCAAATAGAGTAGTGGATGCTTGGAACAAACTCCCACAACATGTCATCGATCAAAGCTCTATTGGATTCACATTTGGAGAGAAGAAAGGACTTAGTTCAAACTTAAAACAACTCAATTACTGGCAAACTTGTTGTCAAATCAGATATGAGCGCATCAGCAGAATGCTGCCTGCTCTGCACATAATTATAATAATTATTATTATTATAAAACAAAATAATTTTGCACTTTTGACTTTTAATACGACACAATCTAACATTATTATCATCCTAAACACGAAAGGTAGATCTTCCATACTGCCAGAAATCAGTGGCACATCATCAGCATACCGTCAGATTGCTCATTTTCGCACCCAAGCCCAGTTATTATAATACAATATTATGTACCTGTGGCCATGCCCTCCACGTAGTGTGGTTTCTTAGCCCCGACCATGAGGCAGGCGTGCGGCAGGTAGAGCAGCGCCACGTACGGGCGGCGTCCCCCGCCCAGTCCCAGCAACGCGCCTCCAAGCGGCCCCCGGGTGACACGGCACTGGGCGCTGAGGCGCGCGCCGATGGTGTCGCCCAGCTCCTTTATGGAGGGGTTGGAGTCGGGGGCAGCGGGGTCGACGAGCAGGTACACGTGCCAGCGGGCGGACGGGGAGAAACCCAGCGCTGGAAACAGATTGTTATGATTGGAGGAAGATCAGGAAATAAACAGACAATCATTTATCAAAATTGTCAGAAATTTGTCAATACTTCTGGAAAGCTATCAACATTAGAGCGCAGATTGGTACCGTTTGGTCTTGAAATGAGATTATACTCGGTTCCTTTTGAAACGTCATTTTATCCAGTTCCTACTTTTCCCCAACCATCACCTTACTGGAAAACTGTTCGAAATTTG
The DNA here is from genome assembly GCF_061612785.1 of Hesperophylax consimilis. Classification (NCBI taxonomy): domain Eukaryota; kingdom Metazoa; phylum Arthropoda; class Insecta; order Trichoptera; family Limnephilidae; genus Hesperophylax; species Hesperophylax consimilis. Next base: position 18,111,460 of record NC_142855.1, on the reverse strand, counting down.
GAACAATTGCAAGAAAATAGAATAAGTTCTAGAAAACAAAAGAAGGTATTTGACTGTCATGGAAGCAAGTTGTTTGTGTATTTAATCTCGTTTTTAAGTAAGAAGGAATTTAACCATAATGAAAAAACTTACATAATCCCCTTAGGTAAGAAGAAGGAATTTAACTATCATGGAAGCAAGTTGTTGGTGTTGTTTGTGTATATAATCTCATTTTTAAGTAAGAATAAGGAATTTAACTATTATGAAAGTATGTTTTTGGTGTTGTTTGTTTATATAATCTCGTTTTTAAGTAAGAAGAAGGAATTTAACTATAATGAAAGTAAATTTTGTTATGTTGTGTGTTTATATAATCTAGTTTTTAAGTAAGAAGAAGGAATTTAACCAACACGAAAGTAAGTTGTTGGTGTTGTTTGTTTATATAATCTCGTTTTTAAGTAAGAAGAAGGAATTTAACCATTATGGAAGCAGGTCTTTTGTACTGTTTTTGTACAAATATCGTGTTTCATATCCATTCGTTTGGATTAACACAAGGTCATGTGCTCCTTCGCAAAGTGGTTAGTGATTAGTCATATTTTTCCTTCCCATACCTTGTTATCCTACATATACAATCACCAAATTCCATCAAACACCATTATTTTGCGTATTTACATCCATTTTCAAATGCATCTGAAACCATAATTCGTGTGCAGTTACAGATCCAAAAGTACTGTCGAATAGAATGACATTGACACGAACACAAACATTAACAATAAAAAGAAATAACAATAATACAAATAAATCCCAACATTAGGGAGCCCCCTATTATGTATTGCCAACAATAGCAGCCGTTCGTAGCCCTAAAACACTCTCTCTCTGGTTTCAATCCTGGGATTGGTTTGCAGCAATTTCATGTAATCTCCTCTTCCATTCTTCCCTGTCTTGTGCGGCTCTTTTGACTTCTGCATATGATGAGCAGCGCACGTCCACCAGCAGGTCCTCCAGGTACTCTCGGCGTGGGCGTCCCCTAGAGTTGGTCCCCTCGGTCATACCCTCCATTATGACATGCAAGAGGCCTTCTTGTCGTATAACATGGCCGATCCATCTTGCACGCCTTTCGGACAAGGTCCTGAGCAGGTGCCTTCCTCCTTCGATTCTTTGGAGAACCTCCTCATTTGTAATATGGTCTCTCCAGGAAATGTCTTCTATAGGACCACATCTCAAAAGCCTCTAGTCTCCGTTTATCTCTTTCGGATAGGCACCATGTTTCGCAGCCGTACATCAAGATACTCCATACATAGGTCTTGATGAGGAGTATTCTCAGTTTTAGGTCTATATTATACGATTCTATTATTTTCGACCTTTTATTGAATGCAAGCCTAGCCTGATGTATACGGCTGTCAACCTCGCTCTTAGACCGACCGTCCCATGTTATTTTGCTCCCGAGGTAGACAAACTCCTTGGTGTTCTTTAGTGGAACTCCTGCCATCTCTACTCTCATCTGATGTTGCGTTCGACCTACAGTCAGCAGCTTTGTTTTGTCTTTATTTATCTTCATGTTGTAGTTGTTTTTAAGAATGCTTTGCATGGTTGTTAAGGCCTCTTGCAGTTCTTCTTCGCTTTCAGCAACCAAAGCAATACTACTTCTACTGCACAGATGACAGCGAAAATAGACGTATTTTCTATGAACATTTAGACAATAAAGCCAATATATTATTAAATAAGAACATAATAATTTTGGGTGATTTTAACTTAAATAATAAACCCGAAGACGTCTTAACTGATTTTTCGTATTTCACAAACTCGAATGGACTGACGCAGTACAATAAAGTGAAGAACAGTAGCGATAACATTCTCGATCTTATCCTTAGTAATATAAATGTGTGTGACGTGATGAGAAGCGAGGAACCACTGGTGAATGAAGACCAGCATCACCCGACGCTGGACATTTCCGCGCGCCTATCAAGAGCGGTTCGGTGCAGACGAAGACCCCGCCAAAACGATCGCCGCGCCCCCCGCGGGCCCCCGCCTTCGCTCCACAATTATAATTTCCACCAATTTAATTATAAGCGAGCAAACATAGAACTGTGCAAAAATATTCTTTCGCATTTTGATTGGACATTTTTGTACACCATAAAATCTGTAGACGAAGCAGTGAAATATTTAAACAATGTACTGTTTAGTATTTTTGAATTATGTATACCAAATAACAAACCCAACATCACAAACGATGTATATCCGATATGGTTCAATAAGAGCATTATAGATAAACTGAAAAGAAAGGAATCGCTCAGAAAAAGATATCTATTGCACAAAAAGCAATCCGATTATCTGATATTTTCAGCGAGTAGATCCGAGCTAAAATCTGAAATAAAATTTGCTAAAAAACAATACATGGAAAATGTTCAGAATGGGATCAAAGACGACATAAAGTTTTTCTGGAACTATATTAGGTCACAAAAAGTTAACCCAACCTCACCAACATGCTTGATTGAGGAAGGCGTAACTTTTACTAACCCTAACACAATTGTAAATAAGTTTGCTGACTATTTTCATTCCGTCTATAGTCAAGTAACCCCTAAACTTGAAACCAATTTCCCAACAGCATCACCCTGGAACGTTGGAGATATCTCACTCGGATTGACCAACATCCAGGAAATAGAAACTTGTATCCGGAATCTCCGACCTGATAAGGCTACTGGTCCGGATGGTATTCCTCCTTCAATAATTATAAAAATCTCTCCAAATATCTGTGTTCCCCTTGCGTACATATTTAATCTCTGCATCATGTCTTCCACATTTCCACAGTGTTGGAAACTAACGAGGGTCAGCCCCATTCACAAAGCCGATGAAAAGACTGACGTCCGAAATTATAGACCAGTTGCAGTACTGTCAACAATTCCAAAAATTTTTGAAATGATTATCTGTGATAAAATCAGTCCACAAATCACGCCTTTCTTAAGAGGTAATCAACATGGCTTCTTACCGAAGAAATCAACGGTAACCAACTTACTCTCTTTCTCTCGACGGGTAGCACAAGGCCTAGACTGTAGGCATCAGACGGACGTGATTTACACGGACTTCGCAAAGGCATTTGACCGAGTAGATCACGATATTCTAATAAAAAAGATGCATAAAATAGGTTTTAATCAACCCTTACTGACATTTTTTGCGTCATATTTAAAAGATAGAAGTCAGTATGTAAATATAAATGGATACGACTCCCATAAGTTCGCAGCTCTGTCAGGAATTCCTCAAGGATCGAATCTCGGTCCCATGTTATTCCTCATTCTGATTGATGACATTCAGGATTGCATACGTCACAGCTCATGTCTACTATTCGCAGATGACATGAAACTGATGAAGGAAATCGAATTAGATTATGATTATTCGAAACTGCAGGCCGACCTCGATTCAATCATGATATGGTCGGTAGAAAATAAACTTAACTTCAATATTAAAAAATGCGTTGTTATGACTTATAGTCGTTCACAAAATCCGGTATTCTGCCAGTATAGAATGAATGGTGAAGTACTTACACGCGTAAACATCATCAAGGACCTTGGGGTGATCTTTGATCCCAAGCTGACATTTTCAAACCACATAGTCCAGCTTACCTCGGCTTGCTCCAAAACTCTTGGTTTTGTAATTAGAACTTGCAAACAATTCAATAACAAAGAAGCAATGACCTCCATGTTCAACGGAGTGGTCAGAAGCAAGCTGGAGTACGCCAGTACTGTCTGGATACCTTATCAACTTAAATACATAAATATGATTGAACAAATTCAAAAAAAATTCCTAAGGTATGTTTACATGCGATCATACGGAATATATCCGAAATTCATGCATCACGTGGAACTGCTAAAGGAGACAAATTACCAAAGCCTGGAGACTAGGCGTAATGCCGGACTCATGGTATTTGAATTAAAGTTACTAAAAAACCTTATCGATTGCCCATATCTCCTGTCATGCTGTGGATTATTCGTTCCTGATAAATACTGTCGAAATCGTAGCCACGACCTATTCTGTATACCGCAGGGTCGGACAGATGTCATTGCCCGACATAGCATGACAAGAGGTATGACCTTACTAAATGCCCTACCAGCGGATATAGATGTGTTTAATATCACTATACCATGTTTTAAAAAAATATATGTACATGTATTGTTAGTTTTAATAAAATTGTACCATAATTGGACTTACCTGTCTGTCGTACAATAATAAAAAATAAAAAAAAATAAAAATAAAAAAAATATCGTCAGCAAACCTTATCATATCCACCTTTTGCCCGTGTATCTTTACACCTTTTCTGTGACTCATTCTCTCTCTCAAGTCATCAATCGCACTCTGTATATAAGCATTAAAAAGAACAGGTGACAGAGAGCATCCCTGTCTCACCCCTTGTCTTATACTGGCTTCTTTTGTTTCATTGTCACATCTAATTATAGCGGCCTCATTCTTGTATAGCGCCTGGATTATTCGTCTATCTCTATATTTTATATCAATTCTCCTCAGAATCTCGAAGAGTCTTTTCCATTCTACTTTGTCGAAAGCCTTCTCCAGGTCTATGAATGCGATGAATGTGTTTTGGTTTCTTTTTATTATTTTTTCTAGTAGTATTCGTAGCGACAATATTGCTTCTCTGGTTCCTACACCTCTTCTAAAGCCATACTGGTCTCCGGAAAGGATGTTCTCTACTTTTGGTTCGATTCTTTTTAGAATGATATTAGTCAATATTTTTGAGGTATGGGATATTAGGCTAAGAGTTCTGTGTTGTTCACATTTCGTCGTGCCTACCTTCTTTGGTAATGCGACAATTAGGCATTTCTCAAAATCCTCTGGTATCTCTCCAGTCTTATACATGGTTTGTATCATTTTAAACAGGGCATCTGTGGTTCCTTTTCCTGCTGGCTTAATTAGTTCAGCCGACAACTAAAACACTATGGATACATAAATAAAAATCCAACAAAATCACCTTTGAGTCGCAGGTTATGTAGCTGCCCCATGCGTGGGCCCTGCGTGACGGCGGCCAGAGCCTCGGCCAGCGCGGTGGCGGAGACACGGCGCCCCGATGCCTCCAGCAGACGCTCCGCCCGCCTCAACGCGTACGGTCCCAGCTCGCGAGAGGCGTGCTCGCGCAGATGCGGCAGGGTAAAACGACGCAGGGTCTTCTCCAGCTCGATGCGTAGAATGTCATCGTCTGAAATTAGAATATAAAAATAAATTTATGGAGATTTATCATATTGAATTGACGGCTAAGTATTGAGAGAAAACTCCAGCACTTTTAGGCACAGATTATACATCGATGGTCCCGAAGAACAATGTTGGATGTGCAAATTTGTAGTTTTGCAGTAGAGCTGTTTAATTTTTTGTTTCTGCAATTTTACTGTTTTTGAGATCAACGAATGTAGTGTTGTTTGATATTTTGCATTGACCCTTTTCTATTTGATTGGAGAAATATATTATCATCACCGTCGACTTTGTTTCAACAATTACTACACGAAACAAGCATTTAAGGTAATGCACTACGTCGTGTAATATTTTAAATTGAGCCGCTATCAATAACAACCCTTACGTAGATGGCGATAAGGTTTAAATTCCCGCTTAACACCATCCGCCTGTTTTGATTTATGCAAGAAAAAAACATGGCCAAAAAGTGCCTTTTATTTTATTTTGTGGATGTTCAGCCATAAATATTTAATTTTTTTTCAATCATTTTATAAATAACTTAATTTGCCACATTATACAATAAAATCATATCCGAAAATGGGTTCGTAAGTAGGAGATTTTGAACTTCAAAGCAGTTTTCATAGGCCTTATACATTCTTTTTTTCTGGGCTTATAAAAAGACTTATCTAAAAAATACTCGATTATTTCAAAGACCAAGATGTATTCTACTCGCAGTATTAAATTAAAGCATCTGAAACATTTGTAGGCGACCAAATTTTCAAACCAAAAACACATAATTTTGCATTACTACGTAGTGCATCGCCTTAAGTAATTGTGCGTATTTAAATCTGTTGGGGCATATAACCGATGGTTATTTTCAATAATTATTCTGTACCTTCTGGTCCTTGTAAAGTTATCACCAGGAGAGGGAAAGTACACCAGTACAGTTTCTGCACCGCCTCTGTTAGGTTGCGCTCCGAGTTCAGTGCAATACGCCGTGGAGTTTTTTTACGTGCTGGCAGAAAGAGGGAGCATAAAGGACACCAGGACCAAGGTAGGACTTTCATTATTCTGGTGACATCCTCTCATAGATCCTTTTCATTCCCCTTTCGATATTATATATTTTAGGAAGAAACTCGCAGCCGGAAATATATCCGGGTATTATTAGAGCTATCGAAACAAAACTATTGCAAACGACAATCTATAATAAAAAAATCCAAAATGGCGGCAAAGGGATCATTTCATATGGGAAAATTTTGAACTTTGACTGAAAAAAAAAAAATAACAACTAACACGTATTTTAGAAACACTAGATCTCAAGGTCAAAAACATATCCAATAAGCAACTACAACATACAACATTTGGGCAAAAAGGCTTCCTCTATTATGGTACTAAACTCTACAGCAAAATCCCACTCTCATTCAAAACTCACAACAATATTTTAACATTTAAATCTCAAATGAAAAGCTGGATACACAACATAGGGAGATCAGAAATAGATAATAAACTGACACCAAATACAGACTGAAACTGAAACCACTCAATTGAACAAAAAAAAACACCTTGTAATATATTTATAATTATTAAAGAAAAAACACTATTCAATATACTTATAATTACTTTATATTATCCATACTACTAAATTTTAATAATATGTAAATGAAATCCTCAGTATGGGAGATCCCAGTGAGGATATCATCATTTCTGTTTGTTACAACAACAAAAAGATAATAAAACACATTATTATTTACTTGAACTAAAAAGTGCTGAACTAATTTATTTGGCTTTCAATGTGTCTAGATTTAATGTGCTGAACTAATTTGGCTTTGAATGTGTCTAGATTTAAAGTGCTGAACTAATTTGGTTTTGAATGTATCCAGATTTAAAGTGCTGAACTAATTTGGTTTTGAATGTGTCTAGATTTAAAGTGCTGAACTAATTTGGCTTTGAATTTGTCTAGATTTAAAGTGCTGAACTAATTTGGATTTGATTGTGTCTAGATTTAAAGTTCTGAACTAATTTGGTTTTGAATGTGTCTAGATTTAAAGTGCTGAACTAATTTGGTTTTGAATGTGTCTAGATTTAAAGTGCTGAACTAATATGGCTTTGAGGTAATTTTTGGATAGGGCCTGACACGCTTATTACGAATATTTTTTAGAAAAAAACTTTATATTCGCCTTAATTACTATAAAAGAAAACTTTTTGCATTTCGGGCGGCGGAAAATTATGAATTTAAATTTTCAATTGCGTTAACCAAAATTCACTTCGCGAATCGATGCGGCGGCAATCAGCTGCCATTAGGTACGTCACTGTTATGTTGGTATCCCTGATACATTGCGTAGATACGACTATGGCCAACTTCGTGGAAGACAAATGGATTTGTATCACAAACCATGTTACACAAACCTAGCGTAGCCGGTAAACTAGTTGAAAACTGGGATGTTTTTCTTGCCTTGACGCGAGCAGGCGTTATTAAGGGGCACTTTCCTTTGTATCACAAACCATGTTACACAAACCTAGGTATCCCACGAAGATAGCAACGGTCGTATTTAGCTCTTGTTAATGCATCAGTGATACCAACATAACAGTGCGTTCCTAATGTCGCCACATCGATTCGCGGAGTGAATTTTGGTTTTACGCAATTGAAAATCAAAATGCATAATTTTCCGCCGCCCGAAATGCAAAAAGTTTTCTTTTATTGTAATTAAGGCGAATATAAAGTTTTTTCCTAAAAATTATTCGTAATAAGCGTGTCAGGCCCTATCCAAAATTTACCGGCTTTGAATGTATCCAGATTTAAAGTGCTGAACTAATTTGGTTTTGAATGTGTCTAGATTTAAAACTAAAATATTAGCACGATCTACAAAGTCAATGCCCAGGCTGTGCCTATGAAAAGTGCGGCATTTATGAAAATATTTATCAAAGTTAGCATAGCTATGCGTAAATCAGTGTATCTTATATACAAATTCAATAACATATTAATAGGGAAAGTCTTCCTTGATCTAACACCGGACATGATATCAAACTTACAGGGAAATAAATAAATGCATTTAAAATTGCAAGTAGAACTTACCGATTTCCATAGTTATATGTTATCAATAAATATTACGATGTATTTGATAAATAGTTTTTGCAGAAATCGTCAAGAGTTTTAAAACCTGTCAGCCTGTCAGACGCTGTCAGAAGTCAGTTCAGATTTCAAAATCCAAGCGAACGTTTTCAGTGCTGCCATTGTAATAGAAACTTTTCATATTTAAGTACTGTTTTCAATAAAGTTTTTGTATTTTAGTGCACATTTTTAACCTTTCTTGTTAATAATGCGTATATCAGCCAATTATTTATGTCTTAAATAATTTAAACTGTTCAAAAATAAAGAATGTCAACATTCAATTATTCTTTTATGAGGAACCGGTTCTCTTTCTCTAAAAACTGCAAGAGGTTATATTTTATATCGAACAAACAATTGAATACTTAGTTTCAGTATCAACTGGTGAACTAAAATTCAGAATCGAAAAGTTACTTAAAATGGCTTTAACCATGTGTGCTAGAGAACTTTCTAACCTTTCTCTTTCCCATCTATTTGCCTTTTCCACTCCCAACTCACCAGTTTATTGTAAATGCCATTTTCCCACTAGCTTGGGAAAGTTTGTACTCTTTTGCGATATTTACACATATAAAGCTTTGAACCGTAATTTTCAATGATTCGAAATGGTTAAATTATTCTTCGGCATCATTTTTTATACGAGTAACATAAAAACATCATTTTCTACAAAGCTCAAACCGCTGTGGTGTAAATTCGTCATTTTTTTTCAAACACGGAATTTAGCAATATCGCAACATTTTCTTCATGAAGTAAAAATAGCTACCGTCTAAATTTGAAGCCATAATAAATTAGCACTCCTGACGACATGGATTATAACTATAAAATTCTTCAAAGACAGAGCGGTTAAATTTAACTTTTGCGTAAAACAGTTATTTATGTTACTTCGCTTCGCTAGGTTTATTTGTTAATAAAGCTCGCGATCTCTCAAAACACTAGCATTTTTTCTATTGAAATAAAAAATGTTAATTTAGATTATTAAAATGTATAAATGATTATTGCATAATTTGCTCTGTACGACTTGCATAAATTATTTCATAATGTTCTGATACGAATGCGAGCTATCGAAATACGTAAGTACATAATTTTAATCCTTGATTATTTATGTACTTACGTATATTAGGGTGGACCGTAGAATCTTTTTTAACAGTAAATATTTTTTTAAATTATTATTACTGATAACGTAAGTAAACATTACTATGAATCTTTATTTTTTCATACTAATTTTAGTTCTCGACTCCTCGTGATTAGCATACCCATAATATACCCCAAATTCAATAATTTACTACAACTTACTAAAGTTAGTAAGTGACCATCAAGCTGTTCCCTCAGTTCCCTGCAGGGATTGGTCGTTGTTTCATTCACATTCTTACATCACCTCGTTCATACTGTACTAACTGTTAATTGGACTGTCTTATACAGTTAATACTAACTGAAGTCCCCGGCGTTACCAGGGCTTGTAAATGCAAGTAAATTAATCAGTAAGTATGCTCAACGAATTCACAAAAATATTGAAATTCAAGCAATCTATTATTTAAATTTTATCTATTAAAAAATCCCTATTCGTTGACGGCTCGCCCGGTGCGCATGCCAGCTAAGAGAATATTACTAACCGAAATCAGACTATTTTTTTACTAAAATTAGTGTATGTTTGTAATTAACACGTTTTAGTATGCCTTAATCAATGACACATCATAAACATTGAAAAAGAAAACAGTTTTCCAGTGCTTGATTCTATACGGAACAATGCTCCAGTTCTGGAAATCGTCAGGGAATACCATTCCTATAATTTATCCAATAATTTTTTTTAAAGTGTTATAATACTTACCTAATATTGCTTCTCCGAGTAAAATAAAACATATTATCTTTATATTCCTACAAAAATAAAACATTTTCTACTACGATATTTTGAAAAATTCGAATTAAATTGATAATTCAGCCAGATACTAATGCATATTCCATCGGAAAAAAATGGAGCTTTTCGTTGGGATACATTAATTTCTATACCTACCTAATATTACATAATAATTTTGCCTATCTGAGAACGAATACGTAATGCTACTTTTATCATCGTTTTCTGTCTATTATATTATATTCTAATAATCGATTGATTCATGTACAAAATAAACAAGAATGAGTTGGCGAAATTAAACGGGCATACGGGGTGCGATAATTTAAGTAAATAAACATGAAGTTATACGCAGGATAATAATAAACAAAAAGAGAGGTTATAAATGTATAACGGAGCGACAGAACAATGCCGCATTATTACATAATATCCTATAATTGTTTCCCCATAACAAAGATCGCTGTCACTTATATAAAACGAAAGAAATATATTTAGTCAAAAAAAAAACAGATACTTCAGATAAGTACTCAGATAAGTGTGTACTTATCTGAAGATGTTTTGACACGAATGCTATTCCTCCCGCGCCGAATAAAAATGACGAAATATAACTAAAAACAAGAAAATTATACAACCTTAAGAATTAAACATACCTTCTTTTATTTCATAAATAAATATAAAAACTTGTTTCATTGTGTATTTATAATATTTTTATTACTTTTCAAATAATAACAACATTTGTGTTTGTAAACAGCTGATGCAGCGCCGCCATCTTGAAAATGTAGGTTAGGTTATGTTTTGGTTCTGTCAAATGTCAAAACAATTCATAATATTTACCGTTATTTGACCCAGTATTCAATAAAATCATATAATTTATATGCAATTTGAAATATAAATACACTTTCACTGCAGACATGTTGTCATTAATTTATTATTGTAAAATAAATTAACCTCAAATTTAATTGTTTAATATTTTCAATTAAAACCAGACCCGCGTAGGAAGCGGAAGCTTTGGTATAAACGAAACCGGTTAGGGTTTTTTCAAAGTAATTTAGTGATGTCATTAAAATATTTCCTATTATGTCGTCAAACCATAAAGTGTTCCCGATAAATTCCTCCGTAAAAAGTGGGTCAAAAACAATATTTTGCAAATTTTTTATAATACTTAACAGATAATGCCACAAAATGTACATTATAACAATACTGAATTGTTAAAAAAAAGACAAATGTTACTTTGACCCCATTTCATATCTTTCGGCATATATTTTCTCCTTATACATTCCAACTAACTCTATTATTATTAATTTATTGTTCGTCATACGACATACTAATTGATTACAGAGAGGATAGACAGCCACAAAATTCTATCTTGACAGACACTTCATTCACATGAATAAATACCTCGTCTCTTAAATACTCTTGCATTTTGATTCTTTACGTGACCCAACTCTTGTAATAATTGGATTCAGTAAAGTAAAGTAAATAAATCAATAAATAGATTATTACGTTAACTAAATTCACATTTACAATAATATTTTGAAATGCATAAAATTTGACCCAATTTTACCCCTGTACGTATTTTGCCCTAACTAACTAACAACCCTATTCATTATTATTATTCTTCATCATTGTTTGTTTACATAATTTTTATCGATTTTTATTACAAGGAAAATGTTCGGTCTTGTATTAAAGTCGTAATTATTACGACTAAGGAATTAATCGATTCAAATATAACTTAATTATGATTATTTATATTAATATTTTTTAAGTAACTTTAACTACCTTTGCAAAAAAAAAAAAAAAACAAACCCTTTGAGGAAGTGAGGAATGGCTATGCGTTTTCTACTACGAATCGTGAGAACACATTAGAGCTTTGATCGTTGAAAAAAGTATCGTGTCTCTCTATCTAATGGATTTAGTATGGGAGCAAGGGAAACAGAAAATATTTTGTATGTGGCAAGCCGCTAAAAACAGCATTGTGACTTGTTCTGGCGTACGTGAGAAGTGAGAAGTCGGCGGCCATTACGTATTTTATTAAAAATCCAATATTTCGGGTTGCGCGTGCAGTTTTCTAAACGAATTGTCAACATTACTGTGATTTTGTGGTCAAATGACATTTAAAATTCAACGCTGGGTCCGCAGCACAGCGATTACACGTTAGATTTGTATGTTTTCATCGCGCGGACATCCGCTGCAGTTCGCTGAAGTTTGTTGTGCCAGTGATGTAATATTTTGACATTTGCGCGTAAATAACACGCCTAAATAATCATGTCTCGTGAAATTATCGACGGGGAGTCCAGCCACAGCGGCCCAGGTCACAAAATCCAAACATTCCGCCCCACCTGGGATGAATTCAAAGACTTCAACAAATACATCCAGTACATGGAGTCGCAGGGCGCACACAAAGCGGGCCTCGCAAAGATCATCCCTCCTCCAGAATGGGTCACTAGAAAGTCAGGATACAACCTGGACGAGCTGGACATAACCATCCCGTCCCCGATCTGCCAAGTTGTAACGGGAAAACAAGGACTGTATCATCAGATAAACATCCAGAAGAAAGCCATGACTGTCAAACAGTTCGCCACTATGGCTAACTCGGCCAAGTACTGCACTCCTAAACACACCAGCTGGGACGATCTGGAACGAAAATACTGGAAGAATGTGACCTATGTGGCCCCTATTTACGGTGCAGATGTCAACGGAAGCATCACAGACCCCGACGTCAACGAGTGGAACATCAATCGTCTCGGTACAATCTTAGATTATGTTAATCAAGACTACGGCATCGAAATTGACGGAGTCAACACTGCTTATTTATACTTCGGCATGTGGAAGACAACCTTCGCTTGGCACACGGAAGATATGGATCTTTACTCCATCAATTATCTTCATTTTGGCGAACCTAAAACGTGGTATGCAATCCCGCCGGAGCACGGGAAACGCTTCGAAAGAATCGCATCAGGATTCTTCCCCACGTCGGCGAACACGTGCCAAGCGTTCCTCCGTCACAAGATGACTTTGATAAGTCCGCAGATCCTGCGTCAGTACTCGGTGCCGTTCAGCAAGATGACACAGACTGCCGGACAGATAATCGTGACATTCCCATTTGGCTATCACGCCGGTTTCAATCACGGATTCAACTGCGCCGAATCCACAAACTTCGCTGCCCCACGGTGGATAGAATATGGCAAGCGAGCTGTGCAATGTACCTGCAGTACAGATATGGTGAAGATCTCTATGGATACATTCGTTAAACGCTTCCAACCGGAGCGCTACGATCTATGGTTGAAAGGTCAGGACATGGGTTGCCATCCGGAACAGCCGGAGAAGGTTGCGGCTGCTCCGCATCCCACCGGACAAGACATCTTATGCAATAAAAACAATCCCGAACTCCCGCAGTCTTTCGTTGACGCGGAGCAAAGAATCAAAGAAAAGAAGAGGCATCCTCTACACGTGAAGAGAGCAATGGCGCGAGGAATGGCGAGCGGCGCTATCGGCGTACATCTCGGCAACGAAGACATTCAAGACGAGCTCGCCATGAAGGAAGGCGATCTGGACTTGCTGGGCAGCAAACCGAGGGTGCCGACCTCTTTAAAGGGCATGACGGAGGACTACGGCGATGACGTAGATCAAATGGAAGCCCTGGAAGACATTTGGCTGAAAGGCGGAGAGATCGGACCTGAGGACATGCTCCACAAAGATGCCGGCCAGTTGGACGATTCTGATTACGAACGTAAAATACGCAAGAAGAAGGTAAAGAAAGAAGCCAAACCTAAAAAACCAGTCGAAAATAAAGGAAAAGCAAAATGCAAAAAACTGAGCGCTTCGCAGATCAAAGAGATCGACGAAGTCTTAAACGCCTGGGACGATTTGCCCAAACTCTCCGATAACTCGGACCGCGAGACGCCTAAACCGCTGAAGCTAGAAGAAGGAGAGGTCGATCCGAATGAGTTGGTAGGAGCCAAAGTTAAATGCAAGAAGAAACGTAAATTACAGACCGATTCAGCGGCACAAAAGACCCCAAAAAAAAAAACACCTCAAAAACAAGCCGCAGACGATAATCTAGTAAAAGAAGCCGTTAAAACCATCCAAGGCTTGGCTACTGAAGGCGTCACCATCAAGAAGAAGATATGCAGTAAGAAGAAGAGGAAGCAGGAAGCAGCGATCCAAGCGTTGAATAGTGTCATAGTCAAGACAGAAAGTGTACCTGAAATAAGTGATATAATCATTAAAAGACAATGCGTCAAACCTGAAACCATTGTTAAAAAGGAACAGAAATACTCAGCCGTCATCAAGACAGAACCGCCACCTAATTTTAAGCCGATTCGGGCCATCAAATATCCACCGGAAAACATGAATCTGAAGCCCAGTAAAGTCATTGTTGATGTGCCCATCGAACCCGTCGATAAAGAAGACATCAAGAAGCTGGCAGAGACGGTGACAAAGTCGGCATATCAAGATGAGTTCTTCAAGTTCATGAAGCAGAAGCCGGCAATTCCCAATGAAAGCAGCGTAGTAGAGCCGAGCTCTCCGAAGCTGAAATCGCAGAGAAAAGCTCGAACCCCAAAGAAGCTACCTTCGTTGCCTCATAACAACGATGCCAAAGTTGTCGTGGAACCCGTTCACAATACGGCGCCGCTCAGGTTGAGTGACAGCAGGATCCAGTTTCCGTTGGCGACCCCACAAGGTATAAGAGAGCCGATGTATTCCACACTCCCCCCACACTCTCTCGACTACTTCCACAAGCAGTACATCCCATCCGATTACCGCTTGAACCAAGTGGACCCCGCGTACTACTCCCAGGCAGTTAATCAGCCAGTTATTTCGTCCATGCCGGCGAACGAACATCGTACGGACGCGCAGAGCGTGACGGACTGGGTTAACAGCTTCACCAAAGCTGAATACAACCAGCAGTACACCACGCAGTACGCACAGATGCGTAATCAGATGCAGCAGGTTGTTGATTTTGATCTCCCGAACGAGGCGCGCTGGTTCCAGCAGTACGTTCAGCGAACCAACGGAAGTCAGTCTACTTCGCATTCACCCGGCGAACGAGGGCCGCCCAACAACTCTAATCCACAGCAGTGGCCCTAGAATAGTTAATGGAAAGAACTCAAATAAGGATTTCATTCGTGAAATGGTAAAAGGTAGAACTTGAATTAGTATTTCGTGCGTGAAATAGTAATAAAAGAACTTGAATTAGTATTTCGTGCGTGAAATGGTGAAATGAAGAACTCGAATTAGTGTTTCATGCGTGGAACATAAAAAATGCGACAGTTCAAAGTGAGGCTTTCCATGCAATTGATCTATTTATTCGATATTGTGTTTTATCTTGTATGTTTTGTATATAATTCACTTTGTTTGATTCACATTCATACAGCCCCTTACATCCGATTGTCATTTGTGGTGTATTTAAAACAAATATTCCAATCTACCTAAAACATGTTTTTAACTACTATGTTTTTAACATTTTTGCCTTTTTTTTTTACATGATTTGACTTTTGAGCTGTGTTGCTCTTTCTTATGTTTCTTGAGCCGACGTTTGTGGTTCCACCGGTATTTCAATGGAAGACGCTCCGATGAACTAGCACTATTCGAAATTTCTCTAAATTAATGTAAACATTTTTAAATTTCATCACGAGGCAACTCTGTTGCGTAAGAATTCCACGGCATTTGGTAAATGAGTGTTTTATGGTAATAAGTAATTAGTGTGTACTTTTCATGAGTTCACGATTTGTGTACGTTATATTCCATAAGTTAGGAAAGAGCACGGGTCAGAGAGGATCCGGTCAATACCAGGTCATGAAGTGATTTGTATTGCAATTAGAATTATGATTTTACTTACCTATCTATGTGAAGAGATTTAAGACTTTTTCTTAAGTTATAATAAATTTAAATTATGTGTTACAGGATATATTTCTATTTGTCTACTATTTTAAATCAATTGTAGTTTGGGCGTGTTTGTGCGACCGAACCAAGTGCGCTTTTATCTCGCTTCTAATTAAATTGATCAAGGTTTCAGATATATAAATTATTTCTTGAACAGATTATCAGTTCCGTTATCCCGTCTGGGGCCTGGGAGTCGAAAGGTCTTACGTAGAAGTCATAGATTGCATTTCCTGTGAGAGTTACTGTGACCTATTACAACTAATGGTTATTCAAATGACATACTTATGTATTTTATGTAATATATTTAAGCTCGGCTCCTGATAGCTCCGTTGTAACCTCTCTGCTTTTCATAATGGTAGGTAGATACTCTCAGTATCGCCCTGTTGATATACCGCTATTCATCTGATCTGATCATCAAACATCATTTCGCTACCCGCTCCTTTCGGGGGCTTTGGGCAGTTGTTACTCTTGTGCGGTATTCGCCTTAAAAGAAGCGTTGATTTTGAGAAAGAAGGAGAGGTTACAATTGACCTATCGTCTGTATTTTTGTGATTACTCCATTTTAAACTTATCGAGAAAACGCCAAGGCCTGAGTTTATGATGAGTTGAAGATAGTTAAAATCTACCTGATACCGTTATCTGCTGCATTAAAACACGCCGATAACTAATTTGGTAAATAAATAAATTATAAGATAACTTAATAGAGATTGGCACACTTAATTTTGCAGTCATACTATGTTCTAAGTGAGGTATTGTGATTGTTTCATAGTTTCTGCTCTTGCTAAGTTGATCTGTATTTATTTTCCTTAACGATATGAGAAATTTATCTCCCAGATAATATATCTATCGGCACATTATAATCTCAGGTCTTGATGTCATCATTTTTCGTACAGCACTTTGGGTTGATTTTTTCAAACTTTTGGTCACATTTGATGAATTTGATCATAAACTTGGTCGAGAATTGGCGTCCGCTAACGGGGACCGTTTAGATGTCCTATTTAAAAAATGGCGCTGATTGTAGGATATGATGGTCAACAAACGTGACCACATTTCGTCACATTTGATGAATTTGTTTAAAAAATAAAACGGGTTGAAAATCGGTGTCTGTTAACGGGGACTGTTCTAATGTTGAAATTCAAAAATGGCGCTGATTGTCGATACCATGATCATCAAATGTGACCACATTTGATAAAATCAAGTAATCAGGTTGACTGTGCTAATGGCGCTGATTGTCGATACAATGATCATCAAATGTGACCACATTTCGTCACATTTGATAAAACAAAGTAATCAGGTTGACTGTGCTAATGGCGCTGATTGTCGATACGATGATCATCAAATGTGACCACATTTGATAAAATCAAGTAATCAGGTTGACTGTGCTAATGGCGCTGATTGTCGATACGATGATCATCAAATGTGACCACATTTGATAAAATCAAGTAATCAGGTTGACTGTGCTAATGGCGCTGATTGTCGATACGATGATCATCAAATGTGACCACATTTTGTAAAATCAAGTAATCAGGTTGACTGTGCTAATGGCGCTGATTGTCGATACAATGATCATCAAATGTGACCACATTTCGTCACATTTTATAAAACCAAGTAAACGGGTCGAGAATTGGTGTCCGTTAACGGGGACTGTTCTAATGTCGAAATTCAAAAATGTCGATATGATAAACATCAAATGTGACAAGATATTGCAAAAATAACCAAACCTTGACAAATTTGATTACATGCTGTCTGTCTGTTACTACTTAAGGTGTGAAGTCTTTTTAAAATCAACCAGGTTAAAAATGCATTAAAAAAAACCTATATACACTTAGTTCTGTATTTTTACACGAGGACGCATTCCACATCTATCGCTTTTAAAGGGCCTTGTTCAAATAAATGCAAGACAACAATGGACGCGGGAATATAGAAAAAAAGCTACGTTCTTTGAATTCGTTCGAATTTTGAGAGAATGATTATTAGGTATGAAAATCACTTTAGGATGTAAATTATTGTACATTCCTACTCTATATTTATTATTACTGAATGAGAACAAATAACGCAGTGTAACTGCTTTGACCGTGTTAGTTAAAAAATTCTAAATCATGTAAAAAAACAGAATCGACTGTATGTTTATAAATGTAATTTTTAATCAATCTGAAAGTCAAAGCACATTTACCGCTGAGATATGAAAACTGTCTTTTAATATGTTTGCATAAGACGTAACATCTGAATGATTTGAATTCATTGTAACATTTATGTAAAAAAAAAATTATATTTGTGTTTTTAGCTAATTTAAAAAATATTTTTTTATGTCTTCAAAATATTATTATTTTATTTTTTAGTATTTTTAAAATTTTAAATGGAAAATAAAATCAATAATTCAGAGATAAGACAATGTCTTGCGAGTTTTTGAAAATGAAGTCTTTTTTGAAATGTTTAACAAATTGGTTGATAGGTCTACAATATAAATCACAAAAATTAAAAATGGATTATTTCAGTTATTTGAGAATTAAAGCTTTTAATTGTCGAAGAAAATTATTGCAACACCATTAAGAAATAGTGGTCGATATTCCCAATGTTCTGGGTTCTCGCATTCTCGCTCGAAATCGCCTTCGAGAGAATATACATTGGTCGACGTTCTTATCGTTGAAGTTATATATTTACATATGCAAAAGTCAATCCACTCGAACAACGAGTCGGTCGAAGCAATCGTTGTTTGGGTGGAATGACTTGGTCGAGAATCGAGGCCCTGGTGAAAGACGGGATTCCGTTTACGATCAATACGTTGATTAAAACAGCTTTGGTCGTTGCGTTGGGTGATCAAATCTGAATAGCCTGGTACAACATTCCAACCTTCCTCTTTAGCATCTCTCGCAATATACCCCTATTATCGGGGAGGCCATAGTGCCACCGTCTCCGGAGAGCCCGAAGTATCTGGGACTATTTACATTTTTATTTTAAAACAATCGACATTATTCCTGATTATTATCTGAATAACCAGATGCTTCCCAACAATCCTCCTCTGTCTCAAAACATACCCCAATTGGGGGTGCCACAATCCCACTGGCTCTAGTGTGGGTATTCACATAAAAAAAATAATTATATATTGCGTAAAATTTTTAAATTATTTTTGCTGTTAGTGACGAAGGGGACTGTTAAGAATATGTGTGTGTGTGTGTTTTTTTTTAAAGATAATAACAAGAGAGATGGAAGTGCATATTATTATGTATTAATATTAAGAATTAAATTAATTAATGTAAAATTAATTATATAACATTGTATTATAATATAGAAGATGAATTAAAAGATACGTTCAATGGGTTTTGTGAAGCCATCGTTTATAAAATGTAATAAATTAAAAATTCGAATATTTATATGTTTTTATTTTTTGACTACCTGTACCCCGCCACACGTTGCTGCAGTCTGTCTGTGCAGATAGAGAATCAATAGCTGTTTTTTTTTAAAAAACATGTTTTTACCTGTCACAGGTTAGTTACATGTATACAGGGTGTATCGGCACGTACCCGACAAACTTTAACCAGCTATTAGCACATTTGGAGTAAAAAATGTTATGGGCACTTTGCTGTCCGGTAACATTTTTTTTCAATTAAAAACAAAAAATTATAAAAAAATCCACACTCCGTCACTGTCATTGGCATTGTTTCTCGTGTTCAACAGCTCTTATTAGCGAGTGTGTCAAAAAGCGTGTTCGCTCTTTCATACACACTAAATAATAATAGTTAAAAATGAGACGAATGGTGCCGTGCCATTTCGTTGTGATTGTAAAAGCGCGCCAATGTAGGTACGTATGTATATTATTCAACGAAACTCGAATAAAATATTGCCAGATGGGTTTTTAAACTGTGACAAAGGATAAAACAGTGGTGACATGTGGTGAAAATATGAATGATAAATTTTTTATTAAAAAAAAATATTACCGGACAGCAAAGTGCCCATAACATTTTTTACTCCAAATGTGCTAAGGAATAGCTGGTTAAAGTTTGTCGGGTACGTGCCGATACACCCTGTATAATAGAGATATACAGGGTGTCCGGAAACTCGTAGTACAAGCGGGAAACTGGTGAATCTACATCACATTTGGAGTCGATTTTGTAGTATATTTTTTTTTATTTGAGCTTTCGTTATCGAGTAAATCGAGTTTGAAGTTGATTTTTTTTTTTTTTTTTTTAATCAAATTCTTATAAATTATTACTGAAGATCAAAGTACCCAACTAATTAAAACTATTTGAAAGTAAAACAAATGAAGAAACTCGGATTTGAAGCATTATTTTGAAATCACCCTTCATTTAACCCGGTGTAATCATAAAATATTTCTGCTCTGCAGGGTTAAAACATCTGTTATTCAACCCTAAACACCAGAAAAAACTTTAACCCTAAAATAGCCGAAAAATATTTTTTTTTGGTTTTTTTTTTTTTTTTTTTGAAAATGCTCAAATCAAAAAACTGTCTTTTAATATGTTTGCATAAGACGTAACATCTGAATGATTTGAATTCATTGTAACATTTATTTAGAAAAAATAAATTATATTTGTGTTTTTAGCTAATTTAAAAAAATATTTTTTTATGTCTTCAAAATATTATTATTTTATTTTTTAGTATTTTTAAAATTTTAAATGGAAAATAAAATCAATAATTCAGAGATAAGACAATGTCTTTTTTTCAATTTATGTTTTTTTGGGTTCCCCATGTGGTGTAGATTCTCCAGTTTCCCGCTTGTACTACGAGTTTCCGGACACCGTGTATAAAAACACATGCGTATTTGAATGTAACGTGTCAAAATTTCAAAGCAATTGGTGAACTTTTGGAGATTTAAGATTTTGAACAAACATTTAAATTTTTGTATGATTCGAGATTTTCACGGCCAAAAGTATTATACGTCTGCCCTGATGATGGACACTGCAATGCTGTCTGAAACTTTGGTTAAAGAAGGAGGTAGCGCAACATGACATAATACCCCAAAAACAAATCACTTTATTTTTTAACTTCCGTTTTTATGTCCGGGTTAAATCTTCCCCATAGGAAAAACTAAACCCTTCCACACACTTTTCCACAAATGATCATCTAGTCAATCAACATTATGCAAGTGCATTATATAAGCAAAATAAATACAAAACAATACAAGAACAACACGTCAACTCACCAGAGATCAAATGGGAAAATAATTCACCGACTCCAGATATTTTCATATCAGAGGGTTCGGCTCGGTAGAACTCCTAACAGGGCCTATAAATCCTACTGATCCCTCAACATAAATATTTAATTTACATTTTCATTTATATAGATACACAATTTTAATATGTTAGTCTTCAGTGTTTTCTGCTCCTTTTTCAAGTGTATTTACTTCTCCACCTTCTTTTTCCCCAACTCTTTCCAATTGGAGATGCCATAGTCCCACTGGCTCTGGGGAGTTGGGACTCTTGTGCTGTACCACGGAGACGGAGCGCGAAGGGGTCTGACTGTCTTCCTTTCTGCAAAATGTCAAGATGGGTAATTTAATTCGCCTGACATTAGGAGTCGAAGCCAGGCATCCAATATTAGACCATCAACTACTGATTGCCTGTAGACACGTTGTTCGCCAAACTGATAACTTAAACCTGGTGAAACTGACGGTCGCTGGCAGTGCTTGACTGACAGGAGAAGCAGAAGAAACTCACCAAAGCGCTGGAGTGATCAAGCATCACAGGCAACGTCGGTATTCTTGGTTATCCAATGTTGCGCAGAACTGCGAGGAATGTTGGATCCTATTTCATCAGGCCAAATTGGGAGTGGAGATAAGCATGTCGATGTGTACCTAATTACATTGTATAATTCGGATTACGCTGAATAAATATTATGTTTAGTAAACTGTTAATACATGTCAATTCCCTTTTTGATATAAATAACTTCATAAAGGTGAGGATTCTTCTAAAAGTTTTATTATTAAACAATAGAATTTACCTACACATGTGTACATGTGTAACATTTTCTAAATTGAAAGAATGTTTTCAAATCCAGACAAGGAATAAAGAACCCATATACGTGTATTATGTCAGAATAATATAAGTGTATGTATGAGACAAGCGATCAATAATATGTATAAGTGTATGTATGATTTGTAGCGCCCTTCGTGGCAGCCGCTTTGTGTTATTTTTAGTATTTTCAAGGGAAATGAGGCAACATACCTTTGAAATTATTTTGTAAATCAGTCAATCAACGTTTTAAATTCACTTAAATATTAGTAATCCGAACTTTATAGTAATGTGATTAGAGTGCAGTGTGTTAAAAATAAATAATCGAAAATTCTGCTAAAAATATTCTATTCGATGAAGTTGAACTTGGGACGAGGATCGGTAACTGTGGGTACTCCAGATGTTTTCAATGGAATTCTTGAAAACTCTGATGGCCCTAAGAAATGTTTATTTAAGTCCAGGGTAATTCATTATCCCGCCCGTCGTCTTTTATTGCGGTCACAATGCACTACTAACACAATCACCAGGAACAAGATTACATGGAGATGAATGATGGCCTTGCTGAACGTCACAGTGGTGCTGCCAAGGTCTGTTATCTATGAGAGGGTATTGTGCCAGCGCTCTATTAGCAGCAGACACATACCTGAACGGATGACGAACCTCGTGCTGGCACTGTTGGTGGACGCGGTAGTCTCTCTCGCTGCAGCAGCTGGTCCAGTTTCCTCACCACCTAGGATTCTTGCTGCAGGGTCTCCATCTTCTATCTTCGTATCACCTGTTCCTGTACTTCATCACCTGTTCATGTACTTCATTTTATTTAACTTAATTTCACTTATTTTTGTAATATTTATATTTTGTAATACCTGCATCAACTGTAAAGCGCACCTGAGGTGATATCTCACAAAAGCGGCGCTATACAAATTATCCAATAAATAAATAAATGTATAATTGTGTATGAGGCAATGAGTGTGTGCCAAGGCCCAGTTGTTTGGCGGTCAGTTCTCTCTGCCTAGTATCACAGTACCTTTAATATTGAAATTTAAAGAATTGTTAAAATTCTATGAAACTCACATGAGTTAGTCACAGACAGACGACCAACATTAGTATGTTTGATTCGGTTGATTCTCTAGACATAAAATTTCTATAAAGTTTTCATCTTGGTATATCTGGAGTTTAAAAATTTTAAAAGAAAGACAAACATTCCCGGGTTACGAATAACCTGACAATATTTTAAAATCTCTTACTACAAACGGGATGTCGACTCAGCAACCGACCGGTTATCCTCCGATTTTCACGTTTCACTTACCCGGGACTATAGCATCCACGGTTGAGGTTTGTTGTGAGATTGACCAAAGTCGGAAGGGGAGGGTTGGTAAGTACCCTGCTATTCAGATCTGGTTACTAAAGACAACGAATGCAATTCTCTCAGTATCGTCCAGGTGAAGACCACCATTCAGAATTTAAATGGCTTTAGACAGTGTGTTTGGTAACCAGATCTGAATAGGGAGGTACTTTGTTATTCTCCTTCCCTTTCCTACTCCCTACTGCAGGAGCAGAGAACCTGCAGCTTGAAAAGCTTGTTGGTGCGGCACGAAAGCATGCGTATGCACCTTCGTTAGTTTTTTAAATTTTTTTTAAAGGGCGGAGATGGTTTACACATAGTTCCCGTGAGCACTTAGTCCATAGGCCCATTGTGCTATCTCCCTTTTTACCTCAATCCTTTAACAACAACCCAGTCCCTTTAATAAAGTTCCCCAGGGTTGTCATTGGGTATGTGGCTATGTCTTCTGGTTCTACTGTATGTCTCCCCAGGTATCTGCGCCTAGTTCCCACCAGGGCAGGACATTGGCACCATAGGCGAATTGGAGTCTCTTCATCCTCTTCACATTTCCTGCGTCTATTGGTGTTTTCCACTCCCAATATCTGCATGTGTCTCCCGAGATGGCAGTGTCCCGTTAGTAGTCCTACCAGTTCCCTCAGTGAGTTTCTGTCCATATCGAGTAGTTTCTTGTTCGTCTAGGGTCACCTTCCTTACTAGAAAGCAGTTTAGACACAAATAAATAGGCCAACATCCCTTTTTAATTTCTTATTATTTTATAAATTCGAAATTAAATCTGTAATAAGAAATGTTGAGTGTAATGCTAATTAAACTGAGGACTCGCTTACAGATAAAATTACACTTATAAGTTGGTATTAAGATTTTAAAATGACAGATGTTAATTCGAGATGAGATCTAACGTGTCGTCGGGTTAATTCGTAGACTGCGTAGCTCCGTTTATCTCGAAAATAAGATTTTAACGCCATTTGGTGCAAAAATTAGTCTGGCGTGTAAGAGTAAAACTCGTAACTTCGTAGAAAAACCCACTTTGATTTTAAACTAACTTAACCATCACTCCGTTTCCACGCAATCAGAGAGGACGGACTGCCAAACAACTCGGTCTTGGCGCACACTTCTTGCCTCATTCACATTCATACATACTCTTCTATTATTCTGACTCTTGACATGGCCCAACTCAAGTATCTGATTCACTTGATCAGGCCACATCTTCCTCGGGCGTTCCCGACTTCTGCTATCATTCCCATTTGCTTCATATTCTCCTTACACTCCTTTCTTAGCCCGTTCGCTCTACGTGCCCAAACCATCAAAGTGTCCCTTTGAATTTGAAAAATTCTTCAAATTTCAAAGTTAGTTTTCTAGTTCTCTGATAGTTCTGTTATTATTTCAGCTGTGTCAAATAACTGGCCTATAATGATAAAATAACAGAACTTGAATAGGACATTCACCAAACCCGAAAATGAACGTTGAAATTTGACTCAATATAATCTTTAACTAGTAATTTACAGTTTACTCCAAAGTCTCTGATTTTTTCTACTCGTCGCTCTTTAATTACTTCTACAGTTTGTTACTGCCACTACTGTTTTGTGCGGTATTCAATCACATTAAAAAAACTATGATAAACTGATTAAATGACCCTCCCAATCAGATTAAGTATGATTTCAATAATTTGGTTCGTGCGTCAATAGATAAGATTAGTCGCACTGATAGCATTGTACAGCTAGCGACGTACTAACTATTTTCCCCTCATTATCAAGTGCTCCACTGCTGTAAGTATTGTCTAATTCACTTAATTAAATCAAACATTTGCACTGACTGATATAAAAAATGTCAGCTTTATTGGAATTGAAATTATGTATGTCTTTCGTATGTGTGATAACTAGTTAACCGCGCTGTTTCTCCGTTGGGGTAGTTACATGACAGATGATGGAATGCCACAAATTCTTAGTTAACTTTGCATTATACAACTGTTTTTCTTGGTAATCTCATGTTCAATCAAAAGTTTTTTCAATTGATTTTTATCTTCCAAACAAATCTCTTCTGTGAATCAGAACTAGAATATAATTGTGATTACTTGCGCATAGCTTAGTATAGAATGAGTTATCTATAAATTTTCACAAGGCTAATTGACATACTAAACTCTTTAGCAAATAAAACAAGGGTTATCACTTGAGCGATTGGTTGTATATATATAATTATATAAATTTACCATATTATTTGATTAATATCATTCCTCAAAGTATTACTTGACATGTACCAGGCGTTGTTAGACTTTTCTCTGCTTTCAATAAATATAATATCCATGTATTATATATTTATTTATTTTTTCAAGTTCTCCATAAAACGGTTATACACCAATATATCATGGAGAAGATTACAAATTAAAAAGTTTACAGAGGCAGTTTTACTATTTTGTGACATGTGTTAAAAGATAGTTACTGAATTGTCTGTAGGTGACATTGAAAATGTCGATGGCTAATGCAGAATCGTTAAGCAGTTGAGTCGCTCTGTTTATTGGCGCGTTCTGATAGGCAGAAGTCCTCGCTTTCGGAGCATATAAGAGTGCATGGGATCTCCCTCGAGTATAATTGTTAGTTAACCTCTTTCAACATAGGCGGATTGTGTATTGTACCAGAGATAACTTCAAAAAGTGTTTGCCTAAAAATATTTTTCTGCGGGCTTCTAATGTATTGAAATCGAGCATTCCTGTTAAGAACAAGGATGGATACAGGAATGGATAGTATGTATATTCCCTCATATACAGGTAACGCATAAACCTTTTTTGTACTTTTTCTATTTCTAAGATATGGTTTTGTTCAGAAGGGGCCCAAATAATGGAGCTGTATTCCAGGATACTGCGGACAAGTGCTTCATATGTTCTCCGTATTGCAATTCCATTAGTAAATGATCTCGCATTACGAAGAACAAATCCAAGCATTTTGTTGGCCTGGGAGATATATAAACCTTCCGGATAAAATTCTCTGAATGATAGTGAAAATCCTATCGAACTCCGTTGCATAGTTTAGAAGAACTAAGCGCACAAACAGACAGACGCGGATAGTGACATTGTTTTATACTATTTAGAGATATAAATATATTTATCAGAAAACGGCCTGTAATCCCGTTTTTAGTTCATTATGATCTGGGATGTTCACGAACGTTCCAGACTATTCCCAAACATTCCACAACACTCCAGAATGTTCTGTAATGTTGTGGAATGTTATGGACTGTTCTAGAAATGTGTAGAGCGCGAAACTTCCAGCCCTTATATCTTCAAAAGCATGCCTTTCAGGTAAAAACGGGAACCTTCTTCATGGATGTGGGATAGAGGGCTACCACACCATATAACTCCCTTCATCGTACCGGGACTCGTTTCTGACATTTAACAGCATGTACATTGTACACTTACTTTTATAATATATATTGATTGATTATTGAACTCCTTTGTACAACAGAACTCTCTAGGATAACTTGTATTGTACCTGCTTATATAGTTTATACTCAGTTATGTTATGTACTATGCACTTCATTATTGTACTCCCGAACAACTTACCTGTAACAATGTTTACACGTCTTACATGCCTTACGGTGCGAATAAATGGATATGGAACCATATGAACTGCTTCTTGCGGTTTAAACCCAACGAATCCACCTAGATTTTTAGGTTCTATAAATTTGCTATATTATGCAAGCAATTGCTCAAAACGTTTTTGCAAATTAGCCCTAATATACCAAAAATCACTTGAGTGAATATACAGGGTGTCAGGGGTAAAGTGCGCTAACTTCGGGGGGAGATTCTATGTGATTTTAGAAGTAAAAAAGATACATAACTTTTCGAAATTTGATGAATATGTAATTGCTACAACAGTTTTGTTTTAAGATACTCATATAAATTTATATTCTTTATTAAAAATACAAATTTCGGTTGCGACTCTCAAAATTAGAAGTGTTCGTCTGGAGAATTCAAACAAGCAATAAAGAATATACCTATAATATTATAGTTATAACTGTCATTTTCAAAATTAGAAGTGTTCGACTGGAGAATTCAAACAAGCGATAAAGAATCTACCTATAATACTATAGTTTTAACAGTCATTATCAAAATTGGAACTGATTTGTGGAGAATTTAGACTATCCTAATATTGATGCATTATATTATTTAGATTACCAATTATTCTCCTCCTTTTGACCTCCAACGCTCCAATGACTAACAGCCGGAAACTACGCATTGCTTCTTGCATGGTAATGGTGGTACACGTTTCAACGAGTTAGTACCAAATTACTGCAATGATTATTAATAATAAAGGAATTATTTTATTTTAATCTTTAAAGAAAGACTTTTACATTATTTGAATTACTCCTACTTCCGTCATTATGGTGAGAAAGTGTTTCTTGTGCAATGATGGAGGATTTAGCTAGCAGAGAATTGAACCCACGACACTGCAATGCTCTGTTTGCCATTTAAAAGCATACATCTAAATAAATTACATGATAATAAAATGGTAAACATATTTAGCACTTGTACTGCGGTGGTTTGCCCTGCCACTGGGCGACAGCCTGGACAAGAGTGTTTTCCGATCTCGGGTAGCGCTGACTCATCCCGGCTACTCTGAGGCAGCGAACCCATGCACCCATCCCTAGGTGCTGCATCGCCAAGGGAGGCCAAACAGCGCCCTGTATATGTGACTATACTGTGCTCGGAGTGTCTTCATGATGCCTTGTGTGTATCTTGTCCCATAGTCCGCTAGTGTAAAAGCTCATGAAGTATGGTCTGGAATAGTTGCTTCTTCACCAGAGGACTGCAGCTGTTGAATCTCCTGGCGAGCACGCTGGCTCGCACGCACATAACTCTTCTTTGACGTGCTGTGTCATTTTTATCATTTAAGTCATCAGTGAAGACATGAAAATTGTTCCGCCGAGACATATGGGTGGAATGATAGCTGGACCAGTATTTGTTTTAAATATCAGCGGTGTTGACGCAACTATTAATCTTCCATTAACATTATCATCGCAATTTTCCCCATCCTATTTTACCTACAAGTACCTGTCATTATTCGACTGTACCCACGTTTTTGTGTGACATTTTACAGCAATAAAAGTAAATGTCAAAGCAGTTTATTGATGGAGCGTGTTTGATTAACATCTCTTTGTGATCAGTGCTTTTATTGATTTCAACTCAGGGTAGAAAGCTGTGCAGTGAACATATTCGGTTCCCTCAGTGTGTTTCTTATCCAACCTGGATGTTATGGAAGCTTGTGTGTTAAATAAATCATATCTCCTGTGAGTGAAACCAACCATCAACATCTTTGAAGAACATCAAAGGGGTGAGTCGGATTCCTTCCTTACTCATCCCAATGTTCACCATCTCCAACCATAGTTGTGTCAACTCCAAACTTCACAATTAATTTTTACAGTCCACTCTTGATTCGCCTATTGCGATCACAAGCGGTTAATAAATAAATATATTTTGTTGCAGGCCTCTTTTGAAGAAGGGATACCAGGCTCCAAACGAACCAACATGAGTGACTGTAAGTATTGTTGAATTGAATTTCAACAGATAAGGATACATTTGCAAATTAAGTAATTGTGATTTATTGTTTCAGCCGGCCTTGACGGGCTGCTGATATCTGAGCACTACACGAGTCTGACCCACGAGCTGAAGTGCGCTTGCGGGGGCTACTTGCATCCCCCCATCAGGCTGTGCGCCAAGGGGCACGGGGCCTGCAAGCGCTGTCGGCGCTCCGCCCAGAGGTGCCCCACCTGCCAGGTAATCAAACTAAGCGAGATCTGACAGAAATTCAATAAAAATTTTTGAATGGTCCATTCTACCGCCGCCCCAGGAACCATATATTAGATAACCAACACCATGGAAGTGAATAGTCACTGCCATAGGTCACCCCAAGTGGTTTGCTACGTTTGGTCACTTAGCAGGGGTCCCCGGGTTCATGGGGTGAGGTTTTCTCTAGGTTTTTGACATCTTTCTTGGAGACCGTTTGACCTCTCCAGCCGCACTCTCTCCCGACCCATCGCCTTGCTCCGCAGTGGGATGGATTCATACATCTGTCACTCCCTGACCCCCAGATTTCTACACGCCCCTCATACCTTTTTCCTTCCCAGAACTTCCTCTCCTTCCTTTCCTAATAATACCCTCCACACAGCGTCCCCAAAGATGACATAGGCCCTGAGGGGCATTATTTTCCACGGTTCCATGATAACTCAACACAGTGACAATTCAACACACTTTTAAAAAGTGATATAAAGTCATTAGAAAGGATGATTTTTTTTTTTAACCTAACCTAACTTAACCTAACCTAACGTACTTAACCCAGTTAATAAAGTTTTTGTTTAATCACTTTCCATGACTTTATATAACTTTTTAAAGATGTGATGAATTATCGTTGTGATGATTTATCCGGTCACCATTTTCCACAGGGCCTCTCGTGTGGAGCTAATGTAAAACTTGTCTCCTGAACATTGACAAAACGTTGCTATTCCATCTTCAGATTGAGGAAGAAATTTATCTATTTACAGTACAAGACTTATAAGTCATAGCTATAGACACCCATTCATAGCTTGAATTTTTAAGAAATGTAGCATTAATTGTTGAAAATAAAAATAGCTAAATAGGATAACGTCAAGGAATGGGACTCGGCAAGAGGGGAAAAACAATTAAATTAGCAAAATCACTTGAAACACGTTTATCGTATTATTGATTGAATCTCAACATGGCACGTGTTTCTACAGTATAGTGTGTCATGTTCGTTCTACGATCTGTCAATACATGATTATAGCAACACTATTCACAGGGGCCCACAGTCATCAGAGCTGCCTCAGAAAATTCTCTTTGAACAACAGAGCTTTACAGCTAAGAGTAGCTGAATTATGTCTACAGTGACTCTACATCCCTCACTTGCTCTATAAGCTGTCTTTGAAAATAGCTGTTACCTTCCAGGAATTTACTGTCATCAACACCATTTATTTAATGGGTGTCTCTAGTCATAGCCTTCTATGTTCACTAAGTATTGCAAGATTTGCAGAACGTCTGGTTTTTAGGTTATTTTTATGTTTCCGTACATTCTCATATGTTTTGTGATTGCAGGAGGTGTTCACGGACACCCGCAGCGTGGCTCTGGAAGCTCTGGTGGACAAGCTGCAGTTCCCGTGCCCCCACGAGGGCTGCACCGTACGCAGCCCTCTCAAGGAGCTGGACGACCACTCCAAGGACTGCAACATGCGCCCCACTACCTGCTTTATGGCCAAAGTCTATGGTATTACCTTTATTACTTAGTGTGGTGATCTTCCGTACGGATCAACCAGATTTCTTCTTATCCTAAAGAATGTGGGTACTCCGTTACACTGCGTTTTTATTCAGGTAGCTAAAAGTATTGGTACAAGTCAACAATAGAAGAGCTTGATATTGAAAAGAGGATGAGTTACAACAGAATGCCTTTTTATACGTCTCGGTCATGCTGTCTCACTCAGATATGCCTGTCTCTTTCATACATTCACCACACTTAGTATTTTGATGTGAGAGATAGGTAACTTAACACTCTTCTGTTCTTATCTTAACTAACTTACTAACTAACCGTCATGTCGTTTCTCCGAAGAGGCAGGCAGAGAGGACAGATAGCCAAAATACTCTGTCTTGGCACACAAACCTTGCTTCAATCAATTCAATTCAATTTATTAATTTTAAAAACATTTCAAAATTACGGTGGTTTATTTTTTTGGTATCATTTTATTATTACTGCATTAGTTTCCTTCATCAGGGCGGATGTGTAAAAATTTGTGTGTTTCAGGACATCATCACTGCCCTGATGATGGACAGTGTAATACTGTCCGAAACGTTGGCTAAAGAAGGAGGTAGCGCAACACGGCATAATACCCCAAAAATATACCATTATAATACCTTGCAAATCTGAAATCATTACAAAATTGATCATTTTTTAAGGTTAAATGCGACGTTCGTTATAATCTACATGTTCATAGATAGCGTTAATTTAATAGATTTATTAAAAAGAACCTTTTGCCAGATATGCTTTACGATATTAAGAGGAATTATTTATTCGCGTACACCCCTGTACAAACGCAATATGAATATGAAAAAACAGTTTTGTCCGTAACACTGAATTCTTTCAAAAAGGCTTACAAACACGATATTGTACCGGTGATTCTGAGGCTGAGTGAGATCGAGCTACTCTATATAAAGGCTCATCTATTGTCGTCTCACTCTAACAGCCGTTGTTCCCAATCCTACTAATCAACTGTTGAGCCGAAATTTTGGCTCAACACTGCTCAAACTCATAACTACGCTCTTTCCAACGCAAAGATGACGACTGAGCGATCAACCAATTTAAGGAAGCCAAACTACTGGATTTAGATTGCCTCAGTAAATGACTAGTTATAAAAAGTGTCGACAGAGTGAAAAATATTCGCTAAGCCAAGACAAGGTTGCATTGAAGTAGGGCTAACATTTTATTTTCAACATATTACATAGGTATGTTTTCTTTTTAAAATATAAAATATCGGTTTATGTATTACTGTATTTAAAATTTAAATGTGCATAAATAATAATAAATAAATATGATAATAAATTCGTCAATATTAATTTAACATTGAAAGCTGATGTCATTTTATTGTTTGTGAAAGTAGGAGGGGCCACTTAAGATAATCAATGGTAAAGATGTTTGGAAACAGGCGAATCGAACATTACTAAACAAAACACTTGGCTGATCGGAGCCTGAGATTGATCGTTCGAAAAGTTGGGAACAATGGCTGTAACACTATGTAAATCAACTTATTGTCTTTTTAATCTACATTTTAAAATGATTTAAATGTACTTTCTTCAATAGTTGAGTTAGCCTATAGCCTAATCAGATAGATCTTCTTAATTAGTTTTTGCTCATTGCTGAGGATGGTGACCCACTTTAATAGTCCTGATAGAATGTTTATATGATTGTTTTGCCTGGCTTAGCCAATCAGTTATGTTCAAACAGAACAACATCAAGTAATTCCTTCTTCCAGCAGAAGGCTGTCCCTGGGTGGGGCAGGCGGCCGACTGGCTGGAGCACTGCGGGACGGAGCACCCCGAGCACGTCACGGAGCTGCCCTTCGTGGCCTTCAGCGGCCCCTGGAGCCCCCGCGCGCGCAGCCCCGTCATGCGATACCACCTGCTCAAGTGCTTCGACCGCGTCTTCAACATCTACCAGATCTATGATGCCAAGTCAGGTAACAAACATTCACATATTAATACTAGCAAATAATCAATTATGCCGATAAGAGGGCAAAATAAAGTGCATGAAAATAATTATTGTGAATAATTGTTTAGTCCTTCCATCAATAGTCCTTTTCACGGCATCACTAAGGTTCCTATAATTCTAATCCCTATATCTAAATAGTATAAAATAAATTTTCTTTCCGCATCTGTCTGTTTGTACGCTTAGTTCTTCTTAACTACGCAACGGATTTCGATATGGTTTTCACTATCATTTAGGAAATTTCTTCCGGAATGTTTATATATATAATACACGGGTATTAAATTTATAGAAAGTAGAAAAAAGTCTGTTTTTTTAAATCAATCGTATAAAAATATTTTCGGGCGCTTACATTGCCAACGCTGTCTAAACCTGAGGAGATACATCAGAATAATGTATTACGGAATTGTATATCTTAAAAATGCTCACAAAAAGACCATAGTATAGGGTTTTCCAATAAGAGGTGTTATTTTGATATTCAAAGAAAAATGCTATTTTTTAATATAAATGATCGAATGTTTATTTTATTATAAAGAGGAAGGTATGCCGTTAATAGTGAAAAATAACATCAGTCAAATGACCACCACGACCACGCCTACAGGACCATATCCTTTTCATGAAATTTTCCATAACCAAATCGCTACTGTGGCTGCCTTATGTCCTCGATAGCCTCACGAATTCCATCTTTGAGGTCTTGAATCGACGCTGGGCTGTTGGCGTAGACCTCCTCTTTCACGTGGCCCCAAAGGAAGAAGTCGCAAGGTGTTAAATCACAAGATCTCGGTGGCCAATTGTGATCACCTCTTCGAGAGATAACACGGTCCGGAAACTTTTCCCGTAAAAGATCAATGGTTTCGTTGCTTGTGTGGTACGTAGCGCCGTCTTGTTGAAAGTAAACGTTGTCCAGATCAATACCATCCAATTCCGGCCATAAATAATCATTTTATGGCCGGAATTAAATACACATAACACCTCTTATTGGAAAACCCTATATATATGTCTATCTCCTAAGGATAACCCCTAGCAACGCCAGGTACACGTTAGCTAGTATTATATAATAAAGTCGCTGTCTGCGTCTGTCTGTTTGTGCGTTTAGTTCTTCTAAACTACGTAACGGATTTTGACAAGGTTTCACTATTATTTTAAGAATTTCTTCTGGAAGTTTTATATATATTTAATAAATGTATTTTAAATTAAAAGAACGTAGAGAAAAGTCTAGCAACGCCAGGTACACGTAAGCTAGTACTCACTAATTCTCAACTGTTCAATAATATTAAAGTTTTATTTACTGCCTATTAAAGTAACACAAAAAACTACTCAGTTATGTAATATCTGCTTGCATGGTTTCCACGAGGTTTCCAATTCTTGGCTTAGCATTAATAAAATTACTAGTCGTCCCTAATATTTTTAAACAGAGACATAATACACCGTTGTTGTTTCAGAGTGCCAAAATTTTACCTGTTAAGGCTATTCTATGGCAAAAAATCATAATTCAGCATATATTTACCCCGCAGCATAAAGAAAAATTAGAACATAAATACAGTACTAGATTCACGCACAATGACGGGTTAATAGTTCCGAAATTTAATAATAAATACGGACAGAGAACGTTTGAATACAACATACCGAAGATATTTAATTTATTACCTGACACTATAAAGCAATGTAAATCTATGAATAAGGTTAAATATATGGTGAAAAATTGGCTATCGGAAAAAAAATATTTACTTTAAATGTATGAAAAAATGTTGATTCTGTAGATATAAGATGTAAATTATAACTTATAAAAATGTATATGTAACTAAACTTTAAGCACCTGTTGACAAGCCAATTCAATTGGCTTAGCAGGACTTGTTCGTTGATATGTATTAACTATTTATTCAATAAAAAATAAAAATCGTACAGCGTAAATCGCTAGCAATATTATGCTAATTTCGGTAGATCGTTTTTATAGCCATGATGCCGTTTCGCACAAATAAGTACTGGAAAGTGGTAAATACAATTGAAGTGCTTTCTCTGCTATTTTGGGATAAATTGTGAAATAATGGGTACATGCACGAGCAAACCGCCAGAACAAACCGCTTGAGTAGCTGTTTACAACGAAGTAATAGGTACATACACAGTGCCTATCTACCCAGCTACAGGATAATTTCTTATTAGTATAATAATTAACTCCTTAACTACAAGGTTGCCCGCGCCCGCGCCGCCCTGTGCATGTCCCTGCGCCCCCATCGGAGGCGCGTGAGGCACGCTAAATTTCCTGTCCAGCGAACCATTCCAGCTTTATAAATCTTGTTATTGACAATTAGAGATGTTCACTACTGTGAGGACGAGTTCACATCAGTAACGCTGTTTTTCCCGCATAAGGGCTCAATTGATTGCTTTGTATACACATTATGTTACAGGCAAGATGATGTGGTCGGTGGTGATGACCGGAGAAACGATTGACGAGCCGGGGCAGTTCTACTTTGACCTGGAGATCCACAACCCTCATGACCTCACCAGAAGGATATGCTTCAGGTAAACAAATATACTCATTAAACGAGGGATTCATTTTTGAGTTGTTATGCTGTGTTACGTTTCCTCATCGTTTAGCCAACATTTCAGATAGCGTCACAGTGTCCACCATCTGCATGTGTCAAAATCTGCCCTGATGATGGTCGTTGCGACCCTGTATGAAACGTTGGCTAAAGAGGGAGGAAGCGTAACATGGCATAATAACCAAAAAAATAATCACGATACTGCTTTTGACCGTGAAAAACTCAAATCATTTTGTACTCTTTATATACGAAAATGGAAGATACTCTCTGGCTTATAACTGAAAACCATTTAATAAAGTAATTATTAAGAGGATTAACGCGGACAACGCAGTATCATTTCTATGTATTTGATTCCAGGCAATCCTGCAAGAACGGAGACGATCTGGACATCCTGGACAGCAGCCAGAATGTGCTGCTTCCGTTGGAGCAGGTCCTATACATGCTGGACACGGAGCGCAACCTACACTTCCACCTGCGCGTATCCGAGACCAAGAACCTGGCTCTGCAAGGGGCCGCCGACTCGGGGAAGAATGGGCACCTTATGGAAAATATCATACTTGGTTTCGATAACCTGTAGAAGCTGGCGCCATATTCCATAGATGTGCAATTGTAACATGAATATAACGCAGATAGGTTGACGCAATTGTTTATCTGCTCGAGGAAGATTAACTTGCGGTCCATCACGCTGCATCACTGTAATGGTTGATAGAGAGGATGGACTGCCAAATAATTCTGTCTTGGCACACACTCCTTGCTTCATCCAAATTCATACATATTTTTCTGCTATTCTTGCTCTCAATAAGACACAACTCAAGTATTTGATTATACCATTCACTATCGCATTATATAAATATCTTATATTTTTTATATCAAATTGTAAATTATCAGCTGGTTTATATTCCTACCATTATATCAAGTGTGTATTATTGTAACAATCATACTACGGTTTCAGGCTACAATTCTGTTATAAATAGATTACACAACACTGGTAACTCACATGCTATGTTAGCTGATGTTTTGAATATGCCTCTATGGAAATATAAACCTATAATTGTTAAACATCTTAGCAGAGCTTGTATTAATGCTATCACTCCATAAAAGGTTCTTTATTTCTTATAATAACTTTGTACTAATACTAACTTATGTTCATTTTATACTTACTTCATTTTATTGTCTATGAAAGTGGGCGGGGCGACTTAAGATGATCAACGCTAAACATGTTTGGAAACAGGCGAATCGAACGTTACTGAACAAATCACTTGGCTGATCGGAGACTGAGATTGATTGTTCGAAAAGTTGGGAACAACGGCCATTAGTAACAGAAAGTACGATTAACGGCATCAACTAGTAATGTATTTTTTTTCTTTTTAACTTACGTTCATAAATAAATAAAATAAGCAAATTTTTTAATAATTTTTTTATTTTTATAATAAATAATATGTAAAATAGCTTATAGATCATAATCGCAGGGTGATGGAGTTTGGAGAATGTGTGATGATACATCTGCAGATTTACGATGGTACGTTTTACATAAGTTTGGAATTTAAACAAATAGCCCCCGTCAATGTCTAGAACTTATGATATATTTGTGGCATGTTAGAAAAGTTACTTTAGTTAGTCACTCAGGCAAAACCACCATTCAGTATTGAAAAATGAACAGATACTTCTTCCCAACCCTCCTCTTCCCTTTCTCCTTCCGTTCCCTATTTCCATCAGTCTCAAAACTGGCTTCGAACAGTTGGGACTCAAAATATTTTTAAGTATTGTAGGTCACTTGAGATTAACACTTATTTATTTATTACCGGACATCGTCCAAATTACAAAATAATAACACAAATATAGTAAAATGAAAAATACAGGAGTAGACAAAGGTACATGAAAGCAAAGACATAAGGCAGATATAATATAAGAAAATAAAGTGACAAGTCGAATCAAGTCAAGAATACGCCGTGGGTCAGGACCACGGGACACTTATAATATTCCGTCACTTGTTTAACGACCGGCAAAAATCATTCAGCTTATCCCAAAAAAGTGAAGGTTTTGACTTGAGTTGACCAGTCTACACATTCTGGACAATGGTGAATAATATCCATAATTTGTCGAATGATGGTTGAGGAAGAGCAGTTCATTATTTTGACATCTAATTGTTTATTAGCGAAATATACTGAGAATTTGATAAATTAATCAAATTTCGAAGTTAATTTTCAAGTTCTAGGAAAGTTCTGTTATTATTTTAGTTCTGTGAAGCCGTGATATTGGCCCGTAGTGATATAATAACAGAACATAAATAGATTTTCCTTGATATTTCGTGAATTTTTCAAATTCTGTGAACACAACTGGCTCTACATCCATCACTATCGCTTATGCAGAAGATGTTGCTTGTGCAGTGATGGAGGACTGAAGGAATATCTATCATAGGATCGAACCCACGATTCCCATTTGATATTCGACGTTATACAAGAAAATTCCATTCAAATTAGAAAAAAATGTAAATAATTAATAATTTTAATATTATTAAAGGACATACTGGAAATCTTAAGGAACACAAATCTAAAGTTTCATTTTAAAAATATTATTTTGTCGAACGCTTAGGTCCAATCCTTGCCCATTTCTCGTTTAAAACAATAAGTCCTTGTTAACTAGACAAAAGGCTGTTTCTCAGTGACATTTGGAAAGGGCATCATTGTGTACACATACTATGCATCATTCCATACAATCCCTAGATTGTATTGTTTGGGTCAACTCTTTTAGCATGACAATATATATTTTTTTAAACTAAAAACATTAAAAACTTATTAGGTATTGGAAAGTTAGGGTCCAGGTGAACAAATTTAAAATAAAACTACAAATAAATGTCAGTTACATTTTTTACTCCAAATAATGTCAGGAATCACTGGTTTAGGCGAAGCTTAATGCTAAATCACTATTTTGATTAATCTTTATAACGAATTGGTGTACATTATGAATACCAAAAAATATGCTTTAGATAAATTGAAGGTTTTACTATCGTTTCGTTTGAGTAGAATACAAATAAATTACTCAATAAAAAATATAAATGTGTACCACTAAAAAAAATTTTTTTTTCAATAGAAATGTATGAACGCGTAAAGGAAACAACTTTTTAAAAATACAGTATTATAGCTAAGATTATTTGTGACAGTTTCACTTGATTAACTTTTTTGCTTTGTTATAAATTTATTTACAAAATAAATAAAAACCAGTTTTGTGCTTGAAATCGAACGTTTCTAGACTCCGTTTGTCAAGCGATTTTAATGCCTATCACCTACAATATAAGGTATATACCACAGACATAGGTTCATATGTCTATGGTATATACACATTTTCGGCTTGTAGCTTCCTCTCAAAGTCAATACGTCTCTTAAAGCTCTGTATGTTTAACTAGCACTAAATAATGTTGGAATAATGACGATTTCTATTTTAACATATTACTTATTACAAAAGATTTTAATATATTACTTGCCTCTACAATAATATTCCGTGGTACCGGGTTCAGACATTTCAATTTTAGTTGATCAACTTTTATTGAACAACAGTATTTCTAATTAAAAAATCGAGGATTTTTTTATTTTATTTTATTAGGTTTTACGCCCAGCCGGACTTTTATAATATGCATTTTGATATAGAATGGTTCCATGAAAACTCCTTAAAATGACAATTAAACACACCTTTAAATGGTGATATAAAGCCATGTAAAGATGTGAAAAAAAATCTAGGTTAAAACAGTTACATATGTAACCTGTTTAACCTAGTTTTTGTTTAATCACTTTTCATAACTTTAACCATTAAAGATTATAGTTCTATCAACATAACATTTGGCTGCCATTAGTATAAAATTAGCCGTGAAATATTCCTATTTGAATTGAAGGAAATAGCTATTAAAGTTGCACTATTTTATATGGTCGTGAATGCAAAAAGTTGTTGTTTACTATCATTAAAGCGATGCCATAAGTAAGTAGTAATGCAAAATCATGTGTTGGTTTGAAAATTTGGTCGCCTAGAAATGTTTCAGATGCTTTAATTAAATACTGCGAGTAGAATACATCTTGGCCTTTGAAATAATCGAGTATTTTTTAGATAAGTCTTTTTATAAGCCCAGAAAAAAATAATATATAAGGCCTATGAAAACTGCTTTAAGGTTCGAAATCTCCTACTTACCAACCCATTTTCGGTTATGATTTTATTGTATAATGTGGCAAATTAAGTTATTTATAAAATGATCGAAAAAAAATCCACAAAATAAAATAAAAGGCACTTTTTGGCCATGTTTTTTTCTTGCATAAATCAAAACAGGCGGATGGTGTTAAGCCGGAATCGAAACCTTATCGCCATCTACGTAAGGGTTATTATTGATAGCGGCTCAATTTAAAATATTACACGACGTAGTCAAATATGTGTGTTTTATTAATGCGTTTTATTAAATATCTCAGACTACTTCGTGAATATCTCAGAATCTTAACTAGAACCAATTTTTTTCTTCCATGTAAGTAGCCGTTTGGCATTTTAACCTTCCAGCGGGCGCGCTGTCGTAAAATTTACGACAGAGGCGCCTTATCGCTTCCCCCACTCTTTCCACTTAGTTGAAAGCATCGAGCTTCGAGCTATGCTAGAGTCAAATCAAATGTCAAACATTTACCGCAAGATATAAATGATTTTCTCAAAGTGAGTTACGGTAGGGCAGTTGAACCGATGACAGAAGAAGAAAACATAAGCTTTCCAAAACGCGGTGTTTGTCGGTTATGTGCACTGGATAAGAAAAGATCCTCAGCATCAATGAAGTGTTGCCGTTGCCAGTCCTTTACATGCAAGAACCATTCTTCAGTTGAGGTGGTTAGTAACAATTGTAAGGATGGGAATATTGATTCTGACTAAATAGGTCGATAACAAATTTTGTTTTGAAATATTAAAATGTTTACAGGGTTGCTTCGTTTTTTTTAAGAAAGTCATTTTTTTTAAGTAGGTGCTGCCTATTATCATTTTTCATTTCCTTAAAAAAATTCCCTAACATTTGTATAAAGAAAACACCACTTACACGGAGAAAACTTGATGACGCGACGTAAAATTTACGACAAGCGCTGAGCGGGCGCTCAAGGGAAATTTCTCAACGCGCCCGCTGGAAGGTTAAACATTTATTTGGGTATTTTAGAATATACGCACTGGCAACCCTGAAAATATTATTTATTTTTCGCCCTGTCAACACCGCTACAGTGATTGTATTTCTGATTTCTGACATGGACATGTTGAACATATGATGCGATAAATACGTCCAAGAAAGCTAAAATGTCGAGCCGTAGATCCATCCTGGCCTCAACCATGGATCCCCTGCCCAATTCCCCTGCGGATCCCCTCAGGGAGTTATTCGAGGCTTGCAAAACTGGGGACATAGGCCGCGTCAAGAAGCTGCTAAACCCGCAAACAGTCAATGCCAGAGATACTGCTGGGAGAAAATCGACTCCGTTACATTTTGCCGCTGGTAAACATACAATTCATTGACTAATAAATAATATATTCTTCAAATTTCATTTCAGATATTAAATTGTAAAGTGTTCATTGCGGATATTATGTGAATTGTCGGATTTTTGTGTGTTTTTTTTCGTTTGCCGTGGATGGTTGCAGATTGGATCAAAATGAAATTGACGTTTGTGGATTGTTTACATTTTATGATAAAGTTGTCGTATTACTACTTGTCACGCAAATATGCAAACAATATGAATAGCACTTGTTTTATACTTAATTCTACAGCAAATAACTATTTATGTCGTGCGAGATGGTAAAAGATGCATTAAAGTTCCATTTTTTCTCAATCAAAGTTATGTTTGAAGGTTAGGAAATACGCATAGATTATTAAAATATCCCATATGCGACTTAAATAGTTGTCTCCATACATTTTACAGTTGAAATCCACAAGTTTACCCACATCATAGTTAAAGAAATACAAGTATTTTCCTTTCTAACTAAATATAAGCTATTTTATATTAACACACATAACAATAGTACTTAACATCTCATCTTAACAATCACTCTACATATTGTTTGTTTATTTTAATACAGTTTTTTCTTAAATTTAATTAATCGATTCTCCGTTTTCAGGCTATCTGTAAGGAGATTGAAAATGTTTAAATCCTCACGACCAATGCTTTTCTTACCACTTTTGGTCACTGTAATAGTGTACAATTTATTATGCTGTTATTTTGTAGTGTTCGTGTTGCTCCATCATATCGATCCTCCATCATAGCACAAGCAACGTTTTCCCGCCTTATTCGTAATCCAGGAATGTTTTTAATGGCTTCTACATAGGAATAGTAAAGATTATACATTTTTATTCTTTCTTTTGCTTTCTATTTCTTAGCTTACATTCCGTTTTAGAGATGACAGGTTCATTGTTGATTGAATATGAGTACTTAATTACGTGTTTATTTCTGGTGAATGTCATAGTGTGACATTTAGAAACGTTTATATCTACTTTACAATACTTGCAATGCCTATCTAGGTCACTCTGTAACTCTTCGCATTCATAAAGAGAACGAATAACTTTGAATATTTTCATGTCATCAACATAAAGTTCATATTTGGAATTTTGAAAATATGATCCAACGTCATTTATATAAATGTTGAACATTAGC
The DNA here is from genome assembly GCF_061612785.1 of Hesperophylax consimilis. NCBI lineage: Eukaryota > Metazoa > Arthropoda > Insecta > Trichoptera > Limnephilidae > Hesperophylax > Hesperophylax consimilis. Next base: position 18,069,743 of record NC_142855.1, on the reverse strand, counting down.
GAACCTAGGTGGGACCCTTATCTGTGCAGATAGAGAAACAATAGCGCATTTTGCTTTTACATCTAACTGACGCTGTTTTTTAAAAATAGCATGTTTTTAGCTGTCACAGGCAGCGTTCTCTCTAATTTGAGAAATGCAAAATGGGTATTTTCCATTTTGCATTTTAAATGCTTTTCTAAAAACCATTTTGCATTTTAAATGCTTTACTCAATGCATTTTCCATTTTAAATGCTTTTTTGCAACATTCTTCCTACTATCTCCACTCATTTTTTTTTCATAAGCCCCAAATATCAGTCGGTCCTCAACCTCGCTATGAGAGATAATTTACATTTGTCAAGTTGCTCCCTGGTAGGAGCCCTGACAATTGAGTGATACCATTACAAAAAATACTGAACATGGGGCCATGACGCTGTAATATTAAATGTTAGATAGCAGTTTCTATGTTTTTCCGTTGGCAACATTAGTCCCGCGCAAATTTTTTGTGGTTTCATAATCTGTAGTCGTGGTGTTTTTGGATTTACCATCGTCTAATATGTTTGTTCTAGATTGATATCCATTATTAAATTGTTTAAAAATTCTATAATTATTTTATTGTTTGACCTGAGAAACCATTTTGCATTTTCAATGCATTTTGAAAATAGGTATTTTGCATTTGAAATTTTTTTCTAAAAACCATTTTGCATTTTCAAATGGAAAAATTTTGACCCATTTCCATTTTGCATTTCAAATGGTTTTGGGTACCCATTTTGCACATCTCTGGCGACGAGGAATACATGTGGTAGCTAGTCCCAGAATTTTTGCACTGAAATAAATCCCGATTTGTGGGAATACGTAGTGGAATCCGAAAGCTTGTCAACGCAAGCAAATATCAAATGGTTAAACTGCGTTAAAATTACATTTTTTATTCAAAGTAAAAATTTCCTTTTTGCCTCCATTGATCACTTTTTTTAGTATGGATTGATGTTTGCGAAAGTTTTTGTTTCAATCTAAATTTGATTAAAACATTTAATTAACCCAAACCAAGAACCTAATAATCTATTTTGTTCATGTAAATTCTTGTCATAATTGTTGAAACAAGGTGTAATTTCCATAATCTGTGTGTATTTATTTTATTTTATTTTTTTTTATAATATAATATTGATTACATTTTATGATTTTGACTGTCCAACTAGGAAGGATTCCCGTTTCAGGACAGTCAAATTTACAGGTTTCGAGTTATCCTAGACGAATACAGGATTTAAGACTAGCTAAAATAAGTATGTTAAAACGAAGATACATAAAAAAGATACATAAAGATACATAGAGGTGTTCGTGATTTCAAATTACATTTTTTAGTATCATTTCGGAATTATTCCTGCCTAGATCCAACAACCATTTTGTTACTCTTGGACCGAAGGATGACAATTCACACAGTTTCAGCTGAGAGGGGATTTTATTATATATTTTAGGACCGAGATATGAGAATATTTTTTGTTAAGCCGCTCTGTTGCTTGTTGGAACGGAAAGGTCATTCCTTCCCTTACTTCTGGTTTGATGTTTGTGTTCGGCTGTTTTCATTTTATTTTTATTTTTATGAACATGGATTACAATTTTTTTATATAGCACTGTCGGACATCTAGTACATTAAATTCCTTTAAGAGAGCGTCACTCCAATATCTGAAAGGTTTCTTCATAATAACACGTAAAATATAAAAGTGAAGCTGTTAGGAAAATACCAATTGTTAAAGTTTATCGTACAAGTCGGGGATGCCCGATAATGTCTTGGAATCAGAATAGTGTTTGAGACAATGTATGAATGTGAATGAGACAAGGAGTGTGTCGAGACAGAGTTGTGTGGTGGTCTATTCTCTCTGCCTGCCCCTGTAGAGATGCAAGGTAACGGATGTTTTCTTTGATAAAGATCATTAAGACAAGGTTATTGTTAATTTAGAAATGATTATACAAATGTATGCAACCTTCGATGTGAGAGGCCATTTTGCAATGGTTTAACAAATAATAATTACTTTGGGTAATTGTAATTTGGTTAGTGACTTGAGCTGTTAAAGCGTCACATTGAAATTTTTGCAATCTAGTAATGCTGCTGCAGAAAGATGTTTACTTAATTTATTTTTTATTTTTTTATTTTTTATATTAACTCCACACAGGAGGCCCTGAAGAAAATAATTTCCCTCAGGGCCTATGTCATCTTTGGGGATGCTGTGTGGAGGGTCTTTTTGTGGAGAGGAAGGAGTGAACATGGGTCTTGAAGAGTCCCATGTTGTAGGAGGGAGGAAACACAGAGGCCGGCAGTTCGTTCCACAGCCGAGCTGTTGAACTTAAGAACGAATCGTAGAAGCGACCCGTTCTCATGTGACAAATGTCAACCGTGTACAAATGTTGGGCGCGCGTTTGGCGTGTATCCCGACTACGCACCGGTGCCGAAGGGATCAATGACGCTAGTTCCTCAGAGCATCTTCCATTGTAATACCGATAGAACAAGGACAGCATACCTACCTGACGCCTGTGCTCTAAAGATTGCAGTCCGTTTGTTAAGATTAAGGAATCTATCAAACGGACCGCCCGTTTTTGCACAGAGTCAAGGGTTTTTTTCAGGTATTTAGGGGCTCCGGACCAGAGATGGCTGCCAAATTCGACAGTAGGGCGCACTTAATTAAAAGAATTGTTTCATTTCGGACATTGTATCGCAAATCTCTTTACAAATAATTGATTTGTTGGTTTTTATTCGTTCAGTAGGTTGCTCTGGAAAGTTGTCTGCGGAATTGCGTACATTTTGTACAGATTTTTCAAACTCATTGAGGTTACTTCGGATTACAACGAGATCTAAGCTTTTTAACTGCAATCGTCGGAATAAAATATCACAGTGCGGCATAATTTTTTGAAGAAAATTCAACTAATAAATAAATGTTTCATCTTTGAGGTAGCAGCGTAAGAGCATATCAGCTTGTTTGATGGTATTGCTGTCATTGTCGGATTCCAAAATCGTCTTCATGTACTCAATTATGGATTTGCGACTATTCCAACGGTTTTAATTGTACTTACATTAAAATTCCACCTCGTCTGAGAAACTGAGGGAATTTTGTTTTCAAAACTCGACTTATTGTTCTTAATATATTTCCACTCATTCAAACTCATTTTTAATTTATACAATGAACAAACACAAAAGCAATTATAAGTTGGTATAATTTGCAATTGATATACCTAATTAACCACTCAGAACATTAGAACGTCAAAAGACGTAAATATGATAATAGCGGTCAAGACATTAGAACGTCTTTTCACGTAAACGCGTGAATTTTACAAAAATCGATTTATTTCCATCACTAGTATACGGATTGCCATGATTTAAAAAACAGAGTATCGATAATGAATAACGCTACGCGTCTGTATTCGAGAATATCTATGGAACGTAGAGTTGCATTATCTAAGCCGATTGAATCTGTCATCTTGTTCGTTCATAATTTATTGCGTTTCTAAATAATTTATTAAAAATATTTTAGTTTGGACGGTTAATATTTTGAGGTGACTAATAGTTTTTAATTATATTTCTTCAATATATAAAGTGTTATTTCTTTATGATACTCAGAAAAAAGTACATTTTTCACGGCTTTGAAATAATGGTAAGCGATTCTTACATATTTTTGACGTTTTCATAAAATGTATATTTAGAAACGCAAATATTTACGTATAACAATACAATGCGATAGTGGATTTCATAATCTTTCCAAAACATTTTTAGAATGAGGCTACGTTTCCCAAAACGTGAGTTATGAAGCTTTTAGCAAAACTCGTAAATGACACAAAAATTATCACGTTTTGACAGTTCTCAAAGGAACACATAGTAAATAAATGTCTTTGTCTGAGAGGTTAATAGTTTATATATGTATGATCGATATAACCTGCAATTAAACTTCAAAACTCAACTAATTATGCTTATATTTCACCATTGTCCAGAATATGTAGAATGGTCAACTTACGTCAAGACCTTGATTTTTTTGGTATGAGTCAGAATGTTTTTTGTCGCTCACTATGCAATTGAGGATATTTTGTATCACTTTAGTTTTAGCAAGGTCTTGACTTGATACTTCTATTTCATTTCTATTTTCTTATGTTTTCCCTGTTTGTCTCTGCTTTTATATACCATCCTTTACTCTTGCATTTTACATTGTCCCAAATCTCGTGTCGCTTTGTAATATATTGGACGTAAGTCCGTTAATTAATTAATTAATAAATAAATAAAACTTTCGCAGAGCAAGGAAGGTTTTAAATTCAACAGACAATGCCTGACAACTGGCTGAACTGACAATAACTAATCTGAACATCACTCATCTCTTAATGACATGTTTTGTCTTGTATGCTTGTATCGAAGAAAGCTGTAAGCGGAACATTCGCTGAAAAAGAGCAGATGGTAAATTGAAGACACAATATCGACAATAATATCACACATACGCGTTTTAGTTTAACTTTTACTGAACAAATCGTTCCTTCTGATGTGGTGGTAAACATCCAGACGCCGTCCTCGATATGGTAATATTTGCAAAGAATAGTATGTACCCACGCTTTCGAATGCTCCACAGAATATGCCAACAAAGCAGTAAAATTATGGATCGTGTGATGTATGGAGTATTGTAGCAGGTGAAGGTCGTACACAATAATGATACTCTTAGGTGATCTTGTACTGGTATTTATTGGGGAGCTGCTTGTAACAAAAGAGACACGATCCTAGTATGCATCACCTTTTATAGCATCTTGGAAGCATGCTATCTCGCTTGCACTTACACACATTCATACAGACAATACAGATCGCAATCGAAAATGAACTGCTACGAACATAAGCACAAGGCACAGTCAATCTGCAAGTTAAGCGCGCTTAATAAGTAGGTACCTTTTGTATGAGATTATAACCAAACCGAGACATGTCCGAAATTTTGTTGGTTGTTCGGCGTTCGGGAGCACATATCAGCTGGCCGCCACTGCAACTTACCCCAATTGGGGATGCCATAGCCTCACTGGCTCCAAACGGTTGGGAGCAGTTGGGACTCTTGTGGGGTATACTTTGCAGGTAACCGGATAAAAAGTAACAAAACAGAACATGATCAAATAATAAGTTTTTTTCATTCATTGTTATTTTTGTCACGGAACCCAATTGTCCATATAAAAATGGAATGATTACAAAATATTTTCATTTAACCTTTCCAGGTTACGGCAGACGCGAAGTCGTAGAATTCCTCCTGTCGTCCGGCGCGTCGATAAACTCCCGCGACGACGGCGGCCTGCACCCCTTGCACAACGCGTGTTCGTTTGGGCACGCGGACGTGGTACGCCTGCTTCTCGGCGCCGGAGCGCCCGCTTCCGCCCGGGACAACTGGAGCTACACCCCCTTGCACGAGGCGGCCGCCAAGGGGAAGCTGGACGTTTGTATAGGTGGGTTTTTTTAAAAATCAGATTAAATTATAAATGAAACAAAGTTACATTGTTTCATTACCAGTCGACAGATTTTCGGCCAAAATGAAATGTTGGTTATTATTTGTATATTGGTCGGCGTTGATATCACACCAGGCTTAGCTAATTGATGTTTTGTTGCAGTTCTTCTACAACATGGGGCTGATCCCAATATTAGAAACACGGAAGGAAAAACGGCTCTTGACATAGCGGACCCCATCACTAAGCCAGTTCTCACAGGTATACTCAATAAACATAGACATAACGTTAAATCTCAGTATTAGTTTATTAATTTAACGATTACTCGATAATTGTACAATCATTGTTCGATAATCTCGTACAATTACTGAATAATTGTAATATTATTCGATAATTGTACAATTACTAAATAATCTCGTACAATGTCTATAATCTCATACGCAGTTACTCAATAATTGTACAGTTACTCAATAATTGTACAATTATTCAATAATTATACAGTTTCTCAATAATTGTACAGTTATTGTTCGATAATCTCGTACAATTACTCAATAATTGTATATATAATTATTCGATTATTGTACAATTTCTCGATAATCTCATACAATTACTCGATAATCTCGTACAATGTCTCTATAATCTCGTAAGCAGTTACTCAATAATTGTACATTTACTCAATAATTGTACAGTCACTCAATAATTGTACAATTATTCAATAATTATACAGTTTCTCAATAATTGTACAATTATTGTTCGATAATCTCGTACAATTACTCAATAATTGTATGTATAATTATTCGATTATTGTACAATTTCTTGATAATCTCATACAATTACTCGATAATCTCGTACAATGTCTCTATAATCTCGTAAGCAGATACTCAATAATTGTACAGTTATTCAATAATTGTACAGTCTACAGTCTTGTTCAGTCAATAATATTGTACAATTAAGCGATAATCTTGCACAATTACTCGATAATCTCGTACAATTACTCAATAATCTTTTATAATACAGTAGAACCTCGTTAATTCGAAATCCACGGGACATCAAAAATCAAATTTCGAATTAACGAATTCCCACGTAATTCGAAATTTTATGAAAAAAAAAAAAAAAAAACGCCGAAAATCGATTTTCTCGGCCGGCTCTTCAAATCCGGATGGTATTTTAGTTGTAAATTCGTATTAATACCAATTATTTCTTTATTTTCGCGGTCGATTACCGTAGCGGCGGGCGCTTTAAATTCAGATATTCGCAATAAATTCGTAAAAATGCTATATATTTACGCGTAAATCGAGATTTCGCTGCCGATTTTGGTCGCGCCCTACCCTTTAAATTGAGATATTCGTAAATATACGATATATTTCCGCGTAAATCGAGATTTCGCAGTAATTTTCCGTCGCGGCCGGCCCTTTATTTCAAATATCTGAATTTAAATTCGTAAAAATACGATATATTTCCGCGTAAAACGAGAATTCACGGCCGTATTCTGTCGCGGCCGGCTCTTTAAATTCAGATATTCGAAATAAATTCGCAAAAATACGATATATTTCCGTGTAAATCGAGAATGCGCGGCCGATTTCCGTCGCGGCCGACCCTTTAAATTCAGATATTTGATGTAAATTCGTAAAAATATGATATATTTTCGCGTGAATCAAATTTTATCAGCAGTTTTTCGTCGCGGCCGGCCTTTTAAGTTCAGATATTTGAAGTAAATTTGTAAAAATATGTCATATTTCGGCGTGAATCGAAATTTTTCGGCCGATTTCCGCCGCGCCGTATTTTTTAACTCGGATATTCGAAGTAAAGTTAGTAAAGATACGATATATTTCTGCGTAAATTGAAATATCGCGTCCGATTTCCGTCCCGGCGGGCCCTTTAAAATTCAGATATTCGAAATAAATTCGTAAAAATACGATATATTTACGCGTAAATCGAGATTTCGCAGCCGATTTCCGTCACAGCGGGCCATTTAAATTCAAATATTCGAAATAAATTCGTAAATATATGATACATTTATGCGTAAATCGAAATTTCGCGGCCGAGTTTCGTCGCGGTCGACCCTTTAAATTCAGATATTTGGTGTAAACTCGTAAAACTACGACATATATCCGCGTAAATCATATTTTATCGTTATCGGCCCTTCAAACTCGGATATTCGGAATAAATTTGAAAAAGTACAACATTCCAGTGTAAATATATTCAGATTTACAAAATAATAATACTAATTAGGACGACACGTACAAATACATTTTTCGGTGTTTTACCGCCACGGCTGACTTTTAGATTCAGATTTACGAAATATTATGATTTATTTTCGCAAAAATCAAATTTTTTCGAATTACATGAACAAATTTTCGCGCGCGGACAAAAATAAATTTCGAATTACGAATTAACGAATTTCGAATTTAAAAAAAATTTGTATGAAAAAATTTTTCTGCGGAAATTTTTTTGGCGAAAATTTCGAATTACGCGTTTTTTCGAATTATCGGGGTTCGAATTAACGGGGTTCTACTGTAATAACTCAACAACCATGCAGTTACTTTTTTGTCAAAGTACTGACTCACAAAGATAAAAAATATCTAATTTCTAATCTAGGGTAGCTAAGTCCTGTTTTAACTCGACCATTTAGCATTTCATCTGTCTGTTAATTTGTTTGTCACTTTCCCGTTCTGGTTCAATACTGGATACTACCTTTTTATTGTGCCAGAGTTGGCATGATTGTGGTTCCTACTATGAGCCGTCAAATCGGAATGATCAATATTACAGTACCTACCGGCCTGAAGAATGTTTGATAAACGAATTGTCATTGAGATGGTGGCATTTCTTTGGAATACAAGGTTTACTGTTGTAATAGTTATTTAACTTAACAATAACCTTTCGTTACCAGGAGAGTATCGCAAGGAGGAGGTTTTGGAAGCAGCGCGCGCCGGCTGCGAGGAGCGCCTGGCCGCCCTTCTGACGCCACTGGCGGTCAACTGCCACGCGGCGGACGGGCGGCGGAGCACCCCGCTGCACCTGGCCGCCGGGTACAACCGCCTGCGCGCCGTGCGGCTTCTGTTGCAGCGGGGCGCGGACGTGCACGCCAAAGACAAGGGGTAAGATGGTGACCTTTAATAAGACAACAGTTATGTCAAAATCCATTGCAGTTTCTGACTACGTGACTCCCGTCTGGAACCTACGTTACAATATTCATGTACAAGCTTTTTGAAAGAATACAAAACAAATTCTTACGTTTTAAAACTACAACACACTTTTAAATTTTTAATTGTCGGATGGAAGAATTTTCACTGACTTAGTATTTCTACATAAAATTCTAAATGATGCGTTTGATAGTCGATTAGTCGCTTATTAAGCGACTAATTATTGCTTATAATGATTTGTTATCCTATGTGCTATGCATAAAAAACCTTGTTTTATAAACATTAGATTATCATTAAGGCGATGCACTACGTCGTGTAATATTTTAAATTGAGCCGCTATCAATAACAACCCTTACGTAGATGGCGATAAGGTTTAAATTCCCGCTTAACACCATCCGCCTGTTTTGATTTATGCAAGAAAAAAACATGGCCAAAAAGTGTTTAGGATTACTTACGTGTTTGTGGGTAAAACAGATCCTAAAGGACTCTCAATATCAGAAGGTTGTTTTTAATAAAAGAATATTGAAATTCACTGAGTTTATTTGAACACATTGTTATACGCGACAATAAATTTTATATGGACGATTCTAGGATGTAGACGGTAATCTAAAAGGCACAACCAGTCGGGACCAAAGGGAAATCAAGAATGGTTCAGTCGGCAGACTGACGTACCGTTGTGTTGAACACAGAATGTTGCCATAATAGGGAAATTAACTTAAAAATTATTTTGTGTTGTTCGCTAGTAGGTCGCTGGTAGGTACCGTCTACATACTTCGCCCCCAGTTGTTAAACGATATATAAAATAAGAAACATATAGTAGTATACATGCTTAAAAAGAAAAAAATATAAAGTTGAGAACTTTTAAGTGATTTTAACACAAAATTGTACATTTTTAAATTTAATATAACAGGAATTATTATTTTTTCAAAGTATTTTAAAATTATTTTCAACTGTTTATCGAAATGTGTTATTTATTATCTCTACATACTAATGGAGATAGTAATATTAAACAAAAATGAGACTGGGCAGTGTTGTCATCCAGTCTGGCATATTCCATTTTTATTTCCATTGTAAACTATTGTTATTACCTATGAAATGCCAAATAACATTTACATGTTTACATAAACATTAGGATAGAATTATCACATAAATTATCACATGTTATATTATATTACTACATTAAAAAATTTTATCATGTGAATTTGATATTAAAAAATATAGTCTAAAAATGCTTAAAATTATAGCCTAAAATTATACAAGGATTCAACGCGTAAAGCGTAATTATTTTCAATGCAAGTTGCAATGTCATCGCTATTTGCGGAATATTTTTAAAATTATAAAAAACTTAAAAACTATTATCGCTTGCGGAATATTTTTTAAATTTTAAAAAACATGTTTGTACAGTTATATACTTAATGGTAATATGTGATACATTGTTTTGTATGAACAATATAAGACATATTATTAAGCTATTATATATTTAGGACATTAGCGTAGTGTGCAATTTATAAGTATAGGTATATAAGATTTGCTTATACATATCTAAGTACATAGGTTAAATCATGTATTTACTTTTTAGAAAAAGAAATGCCTTTTTATGCTTTAAACTGTCCTAATCTGTCTGGGAAATGAACTCTTCGACCAGATTTTGTGGTTCTGATTATTTCTGGTAATACTGGAACAGATGTAGGAACAGATACATTTTCTTCTGCAGGAAAAAAAGCAGGTTTTAGGCGGTCTATTGTGACACGCTTAGGTTTTCCTTTTACAGTAATTAGGAATGTTTTTTCATTCCGTTCTTCCACCTTGTACGGGCCTTCGTACGGATTCTGCAGTGGTCTTCTTCCACCGTCAGTTCTGAGGAACACATGTGTCGCGCTAGGTAGGTCTTTGTGGACAAAAAACTTTCCTGTACCATGAACACTGGCAGGGGTTGGTTTAATGGCTTCGAACGTATTTTGTAGCCGTCCAATATATGTGTCTGGTTCCTCGCGTGGTGTTGCTGTGAAGAAATCACAAGGTAACTTAAGGGTTCTACCGTAGGTTAATTCAGCTGGTGAACACTTCAGATCTTCACGTACCGTTGCTCTTAAACCAAGTAGAACTAGTGGGAGGCTTTCGACCCAATTTCGATCGCCACAAGCCATGAGAGAGGTTTTTAAAGTACGGTGCCATCTCTCGATCATACCGTTAGCTTGTGGGTGGTACGCGGTGGTCCTTGAATGTTTTATTCCAAATTTTTCGGTTAGTTTTTTGAAGAGGCAGGACTCAAATTGTCTGCCCTGATCCGAACTGATGGTATCTGGGGTTCCGTGACGGGCAATCCAATGTGTCGTCAGTGCAGTAGCGACGGTTTCTACAGTCATATCTTTCAGAGGGATTGCTTCGGGCCATCGTGTGTACCTGTCAATCATAGTGAGTATATACTGGTACTCGTTACACGCTGGGAGAGGTCCAACCAGGTCGATATGAATATTACGGAATCGATCCTCTGGTAGTAAATACGTTGCTAATGGTGAAGCCGTATGTCGAGAGACCTTAGCTTTTTGGCAAGCTATGCACTGTTTGACAAAGTTTTTTATGTCTGTCGCCATGTTAGGCCAAACAAATCTTTGTTTTATTGTCTTTGTCGTTCCCAGGATGCCAGGATGGCAAACATTGTGTACACTTTCGATTACCTGAATTCGCATGCAAGCGGGTATGAATGGTCTGATGTGGCCCGTTGATACGTCACACCATATTGAAGCTTCAGAGCCAGGAATCACCATTTGACGTAAGGCGAGGGCGGTGTCATCTTTTGCCTTAATAAGTCCGTCATCTTGACACTGCGCTTTCTCCATCTGCCTGTAGTCAATAGAAGTAGGGCTGTTAATCTCTTCGATTCGAGATAGTGCGTCCGCTACTATATTTTGTTCTCCAGAGATATGCCTGATGTCCGTTGAAAATTGGGCAATGTAATCCAACTGTCTCTCTTGACGTGGAGAGCTAGAGGCTCGCTTCTTGCAAAAAGCAAAGGTGATTGGCTTGTGATCTGTATAGATGGTGAAATTTCGACCTTCAATGTGACTTATAAAATATTTTACCGCTTCGAAAACACCAGTAAGTTCTCGATCGAAGGTACTGTATTTTCGCTGTGCTGGTGAAAATTTCTTGGAAAAGAATGCTAAAGGTTCCCAAGAATCGCCATTTGACTGTTGTAATGACGCACCCATAGCTATGTCGCTAGCATCAACCATTATAGCTATTTTAGCGTTGGTATTTGGGTGTGCGAGTAATGCTGCGTCAGCTAAGAGTTGTTTGCATTCGTTGAATGCGTCCGTCAGTTCTTGATTCCAAGTTATTTCCCTCTTGTCATTTTTCTTATAACCGGCAATGCAATCAAATAATTTAGTTTGAGTGATAGCCTTAGGGAGGAATCTTCTATAATAGTTCAACATGCCTAAAAAACGTCGCAAGTCTTTTGCTGTTTTAGGTAATGGAAAATTTATGACGGCATTCACCTTTTCTTTGATAGGCGACATTCCTTTTTGTGTTATTGTGTGACCCAGGAAGTTGACTGTAGGTACGCCAAATTGGCATTTATTAATGTTGATTACTAGATCATATTCAGCAAGGCGTTTGAGTAATATTTCCAAGTGTTTTCTATGTTCTTCTTCATTTTTAGAAGCAATCAGGATGTCATCAAGGTATACGAAACAAAAGTCCAAATCTCTTGTCACAGCATACATAAAACGTTGAAAGCTTTGCGTTGCGTTTGATAAACCAAATTGCATGGATGTGAATTCGAATAATCCAAATGGTGTGATGATGGCAGTCTTCGGAATGTCTTCAGGTTCCACTGGTATTTGATGATAAGCCCTGGTCAAGTCAATTGTGCTGAATATGGTTGCATCTGCAAGTTTGTGTGCAAAATCATGAAGTTGAGGTATTGGAAATTTATCCGGGATCGTTTTAGCATTAAGACGACGATAATCGCCGCAAGGACGCCACTCGCCGTTGGGTTTTTTTACCATATGTAACGGGCTGGCCCAATTACTTTTAGAAGGCCTGCAGATCCCTTGTTCCATCAGATATTTGAATTCTTTCTTCGCCGCTTCCAGTAGGGCTGGTGCTAGCCTGCGGGCTCGTTCGGTAACGGGTGGTCCTCGAGTTTCGATGCAGTGGGTCACTGAGTGTTTTTTGGCATCTGATGTCTTCATGATAGGTCTTGTTAAGTTTGGGAATTTGTTTAGAATATCACGGTATTTTTGCGATGAAGAAATTGTGGAAATACCGGATGTAGGTCCCTTATGAGTTATTCCTTTTATGACTAATCCTGTTGACTGGTCTGCGATTGTTGACTTTTTTAAATTCACCGTTAGGTTGAAATGATGAAGAAAGTCTGCACCTAGGATTGGTCTTGATACATCAGCTACAATAAATCGCCATTTTAGTGCTCGGCGTAGGCCAAAATCGAGTTCTACAGTTCTTGTGCCGTATGTCTTGATGGGATTTCCATTTGCACCATATAGTGTAGCTGGACAGTTGTCAGAAGTGATGTTATTTTTGTTGTATGACGGGTTTCTAGGAATGACAGAAACGTCCGCCCCAGTGTCCACTAGGAATTTTTGTCTAGTTTGTAGATCATAAACAAAGAGACGACATGTGTTACTCGGAATCTCGCACGTCCCTACTGAGAGGTTCCGTTGTCGTTTCCCGAATTTTTGTTTTTGAAATTACATGGTTGGTAACATCTGAAGGATTTTCCGCCATAACGTCTGTGGAAATGACATAATCCATCAGGATTCCTCTTGGGTGATCTACCGCGAGACCTGGACCTCGGCCTTCCAGCGGGATTCTGTTGTGATGAATTGTTGTAAGAGTAATTTCGACGTGGGCTCTGGTTTTGTCGTCCACGGAAGTTTGTAAAGTTGTTATTTTGAGACATTTTTAAACGTGACACTTCATGTGTAAGGTCGGAAATTTGCTGTTGAAGTTGTAATAATATAGAATTTTCCGTATTTTCCTTTCTTGAGGTACCCGGTTTATTTTGATGGTCTACAGCACTGCATTCGGATGACTGGTAGACGTCTATTATTTTATCAGCCGCCAACGCGAGCTGATTCGTGTCATTGTCGGTTAAAGCTGACAGGATTGCTTGGACGTGTTGCGGTAAACGCTGCAACCAGAGTGTTCTCACTATAGCACTGTCCGCTAAAGCTGGTCCGGCAAGTTCCATCATGTGTCGGAGGAGTCCGGTTGGTTTCCGATCTTCCAGCTGGATTCCAGTAAGTAGTCGGGTGAGTCGCTTCTCAGACGAATCTTGCAGTCTGTCAATAAGTGCCGCTTTGAGGCTTAAATATTTGTCAGTTGCGGGTGGTTTTGTGACAATATCGCTAACGCATTGTAGAGTTTGAGAATCTAGCGCTGCAATAATTATGTTATATTTAGTAAAGTCGTCCTTAACACGTGAATTAGCAAATTGCGCTTCCGCCTGTACTAGCCAAAGCGATATACTTTCTCTCCAGCATGGTGGTAACCTGACTGTTACATAATTGATATTTGAATCGGGATTAGTTGCGCTTGATGATTCCATGTTTTCGGTTTTCTTTGTATCCAGTTTATTCGTAGTTGATTCAAATGTTTTCTTCAAGTTGGGAATTTCTTCATCCGATATCATTCTGACATTTTCGTAGTATTTAAATGGACAAGTTTAATGCATGTAAGGCTTAAGATTAAAATACGTATTTAAGCAAAATGTAATTAGTTAACATAAGATTATCTTTAACCATTCACTATCAAGTAAAAAAAAATCAGAAAAACTTTAATACATATGTTTAGAACCATCTATGTATTTATGTTGAAAATATTTGTAAATACTGCGTGGATAATCAAAGACGCAAACCAAAAATTTAAATGTAGTTAGTCCACACCAATTAGTTTTCAAAGATTTCGAATAATAATGTTAAATCAATAATGTCAAATAATTAATAATATAATGAAATTCAAGAATCATACATGTTTTTGTTAAGATGTTTTTCAGATTCATGCACATTATTTAAAATTTGCTAATTAATTTCAGATTCATGCACATTATTTTAAAATTTATTTAAGGTTTGTTAAAATTGCAAGAATTGTAAAATCATTAGGAATATTTGCAAGATATGAATTTATTTTAAAAAACAATCAACGTTAATCATAAAATATTTTTTGGAACTGCATAAAATTGTTAAAATCTTTTATATTATTATGTAGTTTCATGTTAATCAACTGTAGGTATGACTCTAATATTGTAGTTACAATATTCCAAAAGTTCTAGAAGATTTTTTTATTCAAACATGTGCTGATTTGCAACATATTATTTAAAATTCATTATTATTTACGTCAAATCAATGCAACATATTATTTGAAATGCATTATTATTTACGTCAAATCAATGCAACATATTAACTTTAATATGTATATTTAATAGTATGTAAAAACTGTTTAAACATTTACGTGACGTGAATATGATTTCTTCTTTCTTTCTGGAACTTGCAATCCCAGGATGACTCAGGAAAACTGGAATTCGCCAAGCAAATCGTCTTTCTGCATGTAGACCGATGTAATGTGGCGAAATCTCGCCCCGCTGATGAAATGTATCGTGATGTCGTGTTTCGTCGTGCTGACGCAGTCCGTCTTCCACTGGATGTAGCTGGTCGATCTTTCCTGGAATTAAGTTTAAAACGCACTTAATGCTCGAAGAAACAAGTATATTGTATGATTAGTTGGGACATTTTATTAAAAAAGTTGAAAGACTTTAATCATTTGTAGGTATTTCGTTAAATTGACAACTCGTACTGCATATTAATGCTTGCAAACACCATGGTTTTGGGCTGCTATTAATAGCAGGTCGCGCGATGCGCTTAATTTAAGGGTACTGAGAACATTTATTTTCGATTTAAACAAGAGAAAATAATAGTTAAAGTTACTTACGGAGGGGTATGCTATCTCAGGATCCTTGATTTCACGCTGTCTCGACTGGATGGCAGATGACAATAATGATAAATACGCGTAATTTAGAATGACAATAATGTTAATACGTGTGAAACGTCGGGTCACCAATTTAGGATTACTTACGTGTTTGTGGGTAAAACAGATCCTAAAGGACTCTCAATATCAGAAGGTTGTTTTTAATAAAAGAATATTGAAATTCACTGAGTTTATTTGAACACATTGTTATACGCGACAATAAATTTTATATGGACGATTCTAGGATGTAGACGGTAATCTAAAAGGCACAACCAGTCGGGACCAAAGGGAAATCAAGAATGGTTCAGTCGGCAGACTGACGTACCGTTGTGTTGAACACAGAATGTTGCCATAATAGGGAAATTAACTTAAAAATTATTTTGTGTTGTTCGCTAGTAGGTCGCTGGTAGGTACCGTCTACAAGTGCCTTTTATTTTATTTTGTGGATGTTCAGGCTTAAATATTTAATTTTTTTTCGATCATTATATGAATAACTTAATTTTCCACATTATACAATAAAATTTTAACCGAAAATGGGTTCGTAAGTAGGAGGTTTTGAACTTTAAAGCAGTTTTCATAGGCCTTTACATTATTTTTTTTCTGGGCTTATAAAAAGACTTCTGTAAAAAATACTCGATTATTTCAAAGGCCAAGATGTATTCTACTCGCAGTATTTAATTAAAGCATCTGAAACATTTCTAGGCGACCAAATTTTCAAACCAAAAACACATGATTTTGCATTACTACGTATGGCATCGCCTTAAAAAATAATAATATTTGACAAATTGAAATATTTCACCAACAAATGTAGATATAATATGTCTCGACGCCATCTAGTGAGAAATTTAGCACTTACAAAGCCTTTCCTACAAAATAAATTTGGTTGTTTACAGGTGGAAAAAATACAATAAGCAGTAATTGTTGATTGAGGTACATATTGAATCATTTGGCGGGTTGGAATAAGCCGACATAGCTCAGCGGATACAGAGCACCTGACCGGACATCAGAAGGTGCGGGTTCAATTCCCGTCGGCGGCATTTATTTTCACTCGGGAGATATTTACAATTTGTATGGATATTTCAAGCAACTAATTATTGCTTATAATAATTTGTTATCTTTTGGATTCTACTACGTAATAGTGCAATAGAAGTTGAGATTTATTTCAGTGCAGAAATTCTGGTACTAACTACCATATGTATTCCTCATTGCCCAGAATACTTATACCGTCGGTGGAAATCTTTAATTTATCATGCAGTTAACTATATAACTATGTTTAATAAATTTCTACGTAGTAACTCAGTGTACCCAAGTTATAAAAGTACTAATAATCGAATATTATTTGAAATGCAACTCAATTAACCTTATAATATGTTTATTACAGTCCGCCTATCGGTATTTGCGCATACCTGCTTTCTTTAAATACGCCCGACATCTCTCGCTCGCTTGCACATAGGTGTTGAGTGGGGCGGAACGGAGAAAGAGATTCGAATCGGGTTTCACAGTCATAAAAACCCTCATTCCAGGAATTGAATTATTACAATAACAAATAATATACTATCCTTTTGTCGAAATGCCGATGTAAACGAAAGACACGAAGATAAATATAAAAAGATAACTTGCATTACGATATGATAATTATGTACATATAGTTGGAACCTTTACAAAGAGATTGGTATATATTAGGGTGTCCCAAAAAAATTAAAGTTGTTATTTTTGAACGCATACCCTCTAATTTTGTTTTAATAATGACAAAACACTTATAAAAAAAATTTCGTTTATTTTAGACAACTGCAACCCGTGCCGACTTGCATCGAAAGATGTCAGTACTTGTACATTAAGACGCCAGCGAGCAAACGTGTTTGCTATTTTGTTAGTAAACGAAAATCACTCCTTCAGGCAAGATTTTGTTAGATTTACGCACTTCTAAAAAGAGTATATTTTTAATAGGAGTCTTAAAACACCAAATATCGGGTTCTAAACTGCCATCTAATGGACAAGTTCTTGAAGTTTTGTTCTACAATATCCGGAAAGTGAATTTAACTGTATATATACCAAATATAGCCAAGGTTGGTATTAAAAGCTGTGTTTGAAGTAAAAATCAGTCAAGTGACCACAAACCCTGACATACCACTCTTCAAAAAGTTTCGAGATAACGGTAAAAATGTTGATCCCGATAAAATTCAGTGCTACAGGGAAAATCTCACATTGCACCTAACCGCTTCCGAAATCGATGATTTGCTTGACTTTTACCGTACTGCACTGACAACAAAAATACTTGGCGATGACTATTGAGAGTTTAAAGAGCTCTGTGTGATAGTTTTAGGAGGAGATAACACCGGATTTATCCTGACTGTAAAAAACAAACTATGAAGAAAAAATTTAATCAATAAACCATTTTTAAATATAAAATACTACATAATTGAACATTTGTGCATTTTTAAATTTTATTTATCCGACAAAAATGAAAGTTGAAAATCCTTCCATATTAACTCTGTACCATATGTTTGGTATCAAGTCGGCTCGGGTTGCCGGTGTTCAATCAAAATAATATTTATTATATGAGTTATTGGGATCAAATGGAATAAAAGAAGAGGGTATGCATATTTAAATTCATGAAAAAAAAATTCTTCTTTATGTCCTGGGACACCCTAGTATATATATTCATATAAAAACGTAGAATAATTCCATCTTTTCTGCCATTGAAATGAGGCCGGCGCAAAAGGTAGAACCACCCTTCCCGGCGTTAAGCATCAATCGACCAAACGGGTAGAACTACCTTTCCCGCCCGAAGTGTGTTAATATATGTTTTTCACTATTCATTTGTAAAAGCCCCTAAAAACAGCAAACTAAATAAATAAATAAAAAATTGTAAACTTCTGATAATTATTTGATATCAAGGAAACGGCAAAAAAATATTTTATACTTTCAGGATGTTCACAAATATATAAATCAAAAACCGCAAATTCCAATATGAAAACACTAACTTTTAATTCACTTTTAACATACTATTATTTCATCGAATATAACTAAAAGAACACACATAAGTCGTCAATATATTGAATTATAATAAAACAATAGATCACATTGCCATTTTGTAGAAATAATGATCAAAGATACGATTCAAAGCTGACACTTTTAACGGTCAACGGAATGATTCTGCCAATTTTTAATCGTAATTTTTTAGGATTTTTTCCTTGGAATCTAGTATAAATATTTGAGACAAACTAAAAAGAACAATTATTTCTCTATCTAACTGCGATCAAATCACATAACTCCGCATTATGGAAGAAAAGATAAGAATAATTTCGTAATGTACGGACGCTTTAAATTTAAAAATAAGGTATGATGGATGGACATGTTGTGGAAGTTTGTTCCATGCTTCCTTTACTCTATGTATTTGCAAAGAAGTGTTTCCTAAGATTCCCCAATCCTGCAAGAGGTGTTTGTGAATGTCCACTATCAAATTCTAAGTCAAGCAACACCTCGCATGTGAATCTCACTTTCTTGTCAATGTGCATAGTGGCATATATGTGAATAATTGTGACATGGTAATTTGAATCCTATTAATGTGTATTCCAGGGGCTTGGTTCCTCTGCACAACGCCTGCTCCTACGGCCATTTGGAGGTGACGGAGCTTCTCATCAAGCACGGCGCCAACGTGAACGCCAACGACCTCTGGGCCTTCACGCCGCTGCACGAGGCCGCCAGCAAGTCTCGCATCGAGGTTAGGATCAACCAACTAAATAACCATCACGCGGTTAGTCCGTTTGACTGTAGACAGACCACACAATATGTCTCGCTGGACACTCTACTTGCCTCATTGGCTTCGCAAACACGGTCGCACAATGTGCCTGATATACCTTGTGAGCTATCGAATAGTTTTTAATGCATGAAATAATGTTAAACTGATAAAATGAATATGAAACAATGTTAGTAAAACATGTAACAGTAACATAAAATAAATTAGATACTAGAACAATACTACACATAAGACAAATCACTAAAACTACATTACGCTACTATAATTTGTAGGATTCAACAAAGTGCTGGTATAGATTACGCTTAATTCTATAAATGGAGTCAGTAAATATGTGAATAGTACCACCAAACTTGTTGCCCAGATCATGCATCCTAATTGGTTAGTGAGTGTGTTTGATAGTTGGTTGTGTATATATTGCAGAAGAATGTTACATTTTGTCTTGTGTTCCTAGTCGGCACATGGAATTTAATAGTGGCGATGGTAGCAGGGCTGTCAATTAAGTTGTTAATGACTCTGTGTAACACAATTAGGTCTTACATAATTCTCCTGTCTCCTGGAGATAATTAAAAAAATATATGTATTGAATAACAATTGCATCCCAAGAATTCTTGCTTGCTTCATTACTGTACAATACCGTGCAATTTCGTGGCGATGTTGACAGGATGTCCCAAAGATATTCCTTTCTCGATAGAGTGGGTTGCCCTGTCATCAACTGACAAAGGATGCCCTCATAAAAATAATTTCCCTAAGGCCTGCGTCATCTTTGGGAATGCTGTGTGAAAGGAATTTTTGAGGAAAGGAGGAGTAAACCATGTTCTACGAGGCAGGAAACACAGAGGACGGAAAATTATTCCACAGCTGAGCTGTTGAACTCGAGAACGAGTCTTAAAAACGATCCGTTCTCACGTGACAAGTGTCAACTGTGTATAAATGTTGGGCGCGCATTGGCTTGTTTCCCGACTGCGCATTAGTGCCGAAGGAGTCAATGACGCCAGTTCCTCGGAGCATCTTAAGATATCGAAGAATCTATCGAACGGACTCTCCGTTTCTTCACAGAGTCAAGGGCAGCAGCACAAATCATACTTGATTTTAGCTTTCAGTTTACTTTCATCTTTCCTCTGCCAGTTATAGTTATACATGGTCATGGCCTCGCATGCTTTAATACTGACCGTGATTTTACTTTGATGTTTTATTATAAGCTCGGGCGTTTGTCAGATTGTTCAACGATATATAAATCCTTGCCTAGGTTTGCTGTCTTCTGCTGAGCGAGGGAGCTGATCCCACCCAACTGAATTGCCACGGGAAGTCGGCCATAGATGTCGCCCCCACCCGGGAACTTCAGGACAGACTTGCCAGTGAGTTTCATTGTTTATGTATTTTTTCTTGGTGTGCTGTCGCTGCGAATCTATCAAGGTTTACGACCCTTTAAAATCTATGCCATAACACGGCACGTTAGTGAAGCTCCTTGGATCGTGTGTGCAAAATCTGCATAGATAAGGTTAACTTTTACAATGCTGACCTATACAACACAATCTATGCATCCTGCGGCATGTTTTGCACACTTTAATCAGTCCTGGAAATAAAACTGTGATTTTTGTCTGCCACACGACCCCCGCAACAAGGTTCAGGCACTATCCTTTATATTATTTTAAATATATTATACTGGGTTTTTACGGGCAATCACAAAAATAAAAAAAACTGTAAAGTTCTTTGATTTTATGGTTATAAATAATGTTATTGAATTTAAAATACCTTAAAGAAGAAAACTAGAAGTGCCTTCAGTACAAATTTGAATGGCAACAAATGTTCCATTTAGCCCAAATCGCCTGAAATTGTAAATCTCTATCCCATATGATATAATATTTGGATCTCGAAACACGTCCAAAAGGCATTTCTTGTGTTCCTCTTTATTCTATGCCTCAACCTAATTCTTATTCACAATCATAGACAAGTTCATCTCTATCTTATTGCAATATTCTTTTTCTGACTCATAAAGGTTATTGAATTGTCCATTATTTTCTTTATGCTGGTTCACTTTTTCTCTCCCAAACATAATTTTGAACAAGTTATCAACTAGTTTGGTGTTTATTTTATTTTCTTGTTCAAGTTTCAGTTTGTCTCCTAGATCAGATTCCAATTTATCTTCTTTATCAGGGCCTAATTTGCCTTCCAGATCAGATTCCAATTCATCTTCTACATCAGTGCCCAATTTGCCTTCCAGATCAGATTCCAATTCATCTTCTACATCAGTGCCCAATTTGCCTTCCAGATCAGATTCCAATTCATCTTCTACATCAGTGCCCAATTTGCCTTCCAGATCAGATTCCAATTCATCTTCTACATCAGTGCCCAATTTGCCTTCCAGATCAGATTCCAATTCATCTTCTACATCAGTGCCCAATTTGCCTTCCAAATCAGATTTCAATTCATCTTCTACATCAGTGCCCAATTTGCCTTCCAGATCAGATTCCAATTCATCTTCTACATCAGTGCCCGATTTGCCTTCCAGATCAGATTTCAATTTATCTGTCGGATCTTTCATTGTCTTTGTTTCATGAAAGTGTTCAAATTCACTCTCGTCACAATTATCAATTTCTTTATTAACCTGCCATCCTAAATATTTTTCCTCTGGTACGTCCGACTCCCTTTCCAGCTTCAAATTCAGTTTTTCTTCCGGATCGGTGTCCGATTCACCTTTCAGATCATGAATGTGTTCAAATTCACTTTTGTCGCAATTATCAATTTCTTGATTAATCTGCCATCCTAAATCTTTTTCCTCATGTGTGTCCGATTCCCTTTCCGGCTTCAAATCCAATTCATCTTGCAGATAGTCAGATTTCAATACATTTTCTGGATCTGTTTCCAATTCATTTTCCTCATTATGGTTCAATTCATCTTCTAGATCAGTTTCCAAGTTATCTTCCACATCAGTTTCCAATTCATCTTCTACATTAGTTTCCAATTCATCTTCCACATCAGTTTCCAATTCATCTTCTACATCAGTTTCCAATTCATCTTCCACATTAGATTCCAATTCATCTTCATCATCATGGTTCAATTCATCTTCCTCTTCAGAGTTCAATTCGTCTTCCAGGTTGAATGTGCCTTTCACACCGAAGATTAATTCTTCTTCTTCGTTAGAGTTCAAATTATCTTCCTGTTCAGTTTCTGATAATTCATCTCCAATATCATCATCAGAATTCGATGCATCTTGCTCATCAGAGTTCAATTCTCTATTATCTTGAACGTGTGCAAATTCATTTTCATCGCAATCGTCAATCTCCTTATTCACCTGAAAGCCCCACTCGTCCTTCTCAAAAATGTTCCCTCTATCTCTCCAAATTTTATTCATAAACTTTTTCAGGCTGATGATAATTTTGGAAGTTCCATCCATATTATTCTCATTAAATCTGTTGGTTTTCTTTATACCTTTGAAAATTTTGTCCAATATCTTTCCCAAACTGAAGATTTCTTTGGAAGTTCCTCCCATATTCTTATGAGATGTATCAATCTTTTGCTCCTTAGTTTGCATCCAAATACTTTGTGTCTTTTTACCATTATTTTGCTGCAGAGGTCCTTCATCATTTCCGTGATCTTTCTCAAGTTCCTGAATATGTTTGTTTAAATAATTTAAACCAAAGCTTGGTTTCTTTAACACGGTACCGCTGGCTAGAATATTGGGGGTCTGAATTTCATCATTTTCTTTTAATCTTGTATTACTTTCGATCAATACGTTACTTTCTTCAAGACATTTTATTGATAATATCAGACATATTTGTATGAAAGTGACAATTATTACTGCTTTCCTCAGCATTATTTCGTCTTAAGAATTTTAAAATTGTTTTGGCAGGAGCAACTAACTGCTTTGCTGCAATTCTCTGACTATTATTTTGTTATTCTGTATCTTTTGTATGGTTACTGCCAATTATTATCCAATTGATTTGTTCCACTATTGTTAATTATTCATGTTATTATATGTTTATTTTTTTAATTGGTTAGATTTAAACAAAAATAAATGTTTTTGTAATTTTGTGATAAGATTGTGAAAACTGGATTTAGTGGAATAAAATACACATGGAATTAAATGTAGAACAATACGTCGTCAGGTAGCCCATTTTTACATGAAAGAGCTACTTGAATGTTTTTTTCAAAAAAAATTTCCAAGGCATTCAGTATTGAAAAAAAATCATTTTTTCAAAAATGCAACAATACTTATACTACAGTAATATACCGTTTCCACAACATCCAAACATTAGCGCAAGCATTTGTTTTATCCCCATTCATTTTATTTATCGTTCTGTGGTAAAGACGTATCTACGCACAGCACACTTAACGTTTCTCACACGATCTCCACATTTCTCACACCACACATACGCCTCAGGGATCTCATTTCTACAGCATTCAGTCTACTTTCATCCTTTCTCTGCCAGTTCCATGCCTCACTTCCATACATCAGGGTAGGTATCAACACTCCATTGTGGACTGCTAGCTTTGCTTCTTTGGACAATTTTTTGTTAGCGCCAACTGCGTTCAGTCCTCCATTAATGGAGTTACCTGCATTTACCCTTCTTTCAATATCTCTTATCAGCCTTCCCATCTCTCTAGAACATACTTCCTAAATACAAAAACTCATCCACCTGCTCCAAGTATTCCTCATTCACAGCTATATTGTACACTGTTATCGTACTCTCTCTTTCAAACACCATGACTTTAGACTTACTTACATTCATCATTAACTTATTCTTCATGCATACTTGGTTCATCCTAGACACGAGAGACTGTAGATCATCTATACTATTAGCAATCAGCACCGCATCATCAGCATACAACAGGCAACATACTTTCAGATTACTCAAATTCGTGCCCAATCCCACCTCTTACAATTCTTGCATACAATTATCCATGTATAGATTGAATAATCAAGGTGACATTATGCAGCCTTGTGTAACACCTTTTGTGAAATAAAACCAACCCTCAAAACCGTATTAATAGACCAAAGGACTTTATTTAATGGTGGGTTCATCATAAAATCAATCATCTATTACAATATTATTTATTTAGCTTGGTCGGTGCACATAACCTCAAAAAGTCCAATATAAAAGTCCAAAAGTAAATAATTACATGCGCGGTGGTTGTATAATCCCTCCTTCCCCGTTTCACCCGTGCGTAGAATGTTTTCCATCGGCCGTGGAAAACACAAACATTGCATTTTCGAACAAAAATGTGGACGGGAACGCCTCCATTGTTTGCACTAATGTTTGTGGTAATGTTTGTGGAAACTGTCGCAGGGGACGCCGCATAATACCTACCATGCAAAGTAAAAAAAAATATATACACCAGAAATGTTGTTGAATTGTTGAAGTTTGAACAGTCATATAAATTTTAAAAAAGATCATATAAATTTAAAAATTACGTAAAGGAAATCAAGTATTTTTTTTTGATTTATTAATATATTTATTTAATTATTAACGCACTTTTTAGTGGCTTTTACATAGAAACAGTTAAATTGTACAGTTTCTTTTCTTTCTTTTTATTCATCGTTGAACCGCCCTCGGTAAGAATCTCTTGTATTTATTTAGTGATAAATTGAACACGTCCACTTAATATTCTGGCCAATGAGAAATACATAATTTGGTAGTTAGTCCCAGAATTTGTGCACTAATACGTAGTGGAATCAATGCAAGCTATTCTGAACTATCAAATGCATCATTTAGGACTTTATATATAAATAGCAAGTCGGTGAAAATCCAACAATTTACAATTTATTCAAAACCAAACAAAACTTATTTAACCAATTGTTAATAAAAGATGATTCATTTTCAAAAGTTTAAAAACGTAATATTTTACTAAAATTTCTGCACTTTTGATTGAAAATATCCAGTCTCATAACCTCTCAGAGCAATTGGGACAGTAAAGGAAAAAAAATTGTTACTATACATAGCTAAAGCTATTTCAATTCTGAATGAAGGTTTCTAATTTCTTTCTCTTTTTTTCGTGAATGAATGCAAATCTTGTAAGTGGAAATTAAGCCACTTCCCGACATCCGATCGAGCTGAAACTCGGCAGACACACTCGTTGTCGATGACAATGTATTCTATCAACTTTTGGTGGAAATCACGCACACGTACGCCAGACATAAATGCATTTCTCTGACATTATAGCAGTAATAAAAATAATAATAAATGTCAGTATTATTCAATTGGGATTTGACTTGAATGGTAGAGTTGTCGACTGCAGTTCTCCTAAAATGTTCTCATGAAATGTTGAATCAATTTCACACACTGGCATGCCCTCAGCGCACTTCTATCAGTGTTAAAACACTTTAGTAAATATTCTCAAAATAATCAATAATTTTAATTTATTATATCCAGTTTTCAAAAATACAATAATTACATTATGAAAGCACACTTAATTATAAATAGAAACACCAAAAAAATTCTCCATCTTAAATAGTATTTAAATTATGCAATTAATTTTTTCCATTTTTCCAGTTTTCCCATATATTTCTTTTCTGGAACCATACTATTCCCACATTTTTCTTTTCCGATTGTTTTCTGGAATATAATTATATTGCTAAACCAAACTCTATTGATTATTATTGGAAAACTAAAAGAATTGTTTTAAAAAAATCCGTCTTTCCTTAATTAATTTTACTGCCTTCGCAGCAATTTTTCCCGTTTTCGTCGATCTTTCCTTTATTGTTTCCTGGAATATAGTATTCCGGCATATTCTCATTCTGATTGTTCCCTGGAACATTTTCTGGCATATTCCCTTTCTGATTGTTTCCTGTAACAAAGTATTCCAGCGTATTTCCCTTTTGATTGTTCCCTGGAACATTTTCCGGCATATTCCCTTTCTGATTGTTTCCTGTAACAAAGTATTCCAGGGTATTTCCCTTTTGATTGTTCCCTGGAACATATTCCGGCATATTCCCATGATTCTGATTGTTTCCTGTAATAAAGTATTCCAGCGTATTCCCCTTTTCATTCTGATTGTTTTCTGGAACATGGTAGTTTTGCGGTTTCCCATCAGCGAGACTGCACGAATCCGCTACATTGTCTTTGACGCAATGTCTTTGTTCGGAATACTGCACCAGCAGAATAATACCCAAAAGTGCAATTACAGAACGCATTGTCGTGGGTTGGAGAGAAACTAGAATTATTACAGAATGGACACAAGACAAACAAGTTTATTTTATTAATTTTTCAATTGCCTAATACTAATTATTAAATCTTCATAAAAGTTATGCACAGATCTCTCTATGATGTGTTTTGCCTCATTCACTTTTGTTTTACATATTATGATTATTTTTAGAATTTGATTCATTTAGAATTTAATCTCTTCCTTTTATCAGCTCTGCATGCCCAAAAATTTAATCAGCGATGGTCCAAAACCTTGATCTAGGTGCGAATATACTTTCAAAATTTGTTATGCGAAAAATCTACACAAATTAATTTTTTACTTCCCGACATCCGATGGAGCTGAAACTCTGCAGATAGGCTGGTTGTTGATGATAATGCAATTTTATCAACACATTTTATTAGACTAATATAAAAATAATTAATTAAAAATTCACAAAGTTAAATAAAATTTTCTCAAATTGTGGTTGAAAATTTTGTTTTACTAAATCATCTAAGATTCCTTTTCTTTATCTTAGTCACCATTCGTTCATCAGCATTGCATTCTTTCCGGATCTGTATATTTAAAACACATTCAAACATGGTTTTACCACACACACGCCTCAGGGATCTCATTTCATCTACATTCAGTCTATTGTCATCCTTCCTCTGCCAGTTTCAGTTCAGAATTACATAAAACAGAATAAAAATTATAAATAGGTACCTTTCCTCTTAATTTCCTTATAATAAGAAAACTTTAACTATAGCCTTGTTCAATTGCAAATCTGTTGAATGTATAATTTATGGAAGGAGTAAGCCATCTTTTATGTAATTATAATTTGACAGCATTACAATGCACTAGATTGTACCTTCTTGTAAAATGTGGCTGTTAAAATTTGGTTGTCAAACACAGCTAAAGCCATTTGAAGTAATGTTTCAATTCTGAATATCTGACATGATTATTTGTAGATAAGATCTATTTCATATATGATTATTTTTAGATAAGATCTATTTCAGATATGATTATTTGTAGAACAGATCTATTTCAGACATGATTATTTGTAGATAAGATCTATTTCAGACATGATTATTTGTAGATAAGATCTATTTCAGACATGATTATTTGTAGATAAGATCTATTTCAGACATGATTATTTGTAGATAAGATCTATTTCAGACATGATTATTTGTAGATAAGATCTATTTCAGACATGATTATTTGTAGATAAGATCTATTTCAGACATGATTATTTGTAGATAAGATCTATTTCAGACATGATTATTTGTAGATAAGATCTATTTCAGACATGATTATTTGTAGATAAGATCTATTTCAGACATGATTATTTGTAGATAAGATCTATTTCAGACATGATTATTTGTAGATAAGATCTATTTCAGTCATGATTATTTGTAGATAAGATCTACTTCAGACATGATTTTTTTGTAGATAAGATCTATTTCAGACATGATTATTTGTAGATAAGAACTATTTCAGACATGATTATTTGTAGATAAGATCTATTTCAGACATGATTATTTGTAGATAAGATCTATTTCAGACATGATTATTTGTAGATAAGATCTATTTCAGACATGATTATTTGTAGATAAGATCTATTTCAGTCATGATTATTTGTAGATAAGATCTACTTCAGACATGATTTTTTGTAGATAAGATCTATTTCAGACATGATTATTTGTAGATAAGATCTATTTCAGACATGATTATTTGTAGATGAGATCTATTTCAGACATGATTATTTGTAGATAAGATCTACTTCAGACATGATTATTTGTAGATAAGATCTATTTCAGACATGATTATTTGTAGATAAGATCTATTTCAGACATGATTATTTGTAGATAAGATCTATTTCAGACATGATTATTTGTAACCCGGAAATTTAAAGTCAATTCTTTTTATTCTATCTCAATGGTATTTACGGTTGTTTTATTATTCATTAGAAATTATACACGCTAATATAAAATTTAAAACGAACCCGTACGAAACAAATACGCTTAATTCATTTGATATTGTGTTTAATTTCCTGAATTAAACAAATAATTTCATGAATTATTTGTGGTGTGTGAGAGTATTTAGAGACAAAATATCCATATACTTTTATTTATTTATTTAAGGAAAAAGTACATATAAGTACATAATAAGGCTTAAAATTTACAATGAAAACATTTAATACTACTCTTTCAGATATATATTTATTGATATCACTTGAAAAAATTTTTTTTCACAATTTTTTACAAAATAGAATTAGAATGGAATAAAAGAGCAGTTAATTTAATTTAATGACACGAGACATTCTTTAAAATAGTTAATGGATTGATCTTACTGTTAACTGACAAAACCGAGGTACTTATGACGTCACAAATACCCAGTTAGATTTCAATTGTTAGAAGGTGAATTTTTAAAATTAAAAAAATATATATATATAACATGAATTCCTTATTGTCAATCACTTCAATTGCCTCTGTAAACGATCATTTATCAATTTAGCAATCTTATCAAAGACATAAATTAACAATTGACATTTTTGTAATATTTATATTTTTTGTAATACCTGCATCAACTGTAAAGCGCCCCTGAGGTGATATCTCACAAAAGCGGCGCTATACAAATTGTCCAGTAAATTAATTAATTGACATCATCTCCGGAGTGCTTTAATTTGCCTTTCTTTGTTAAATGGATATTTTAAGATCCTTTGCTCATGATGGAAACAACATTATCCAGGTAGAAATAATGATGCTAGAATATTCCGTCTTAGTTATGTTTTAATTTATTTGATTTCAGTTATTAAATTTGATGTATATTATTAATTTAAATGGAAATATATGAACTGCTTATCTCATATTTTTAGGTTCTATGTACAGGGTTTTCCAATAAGAGGTGTTATTTTGATATTCAAAGAAACTTTTCCCGTAAAAGATCAATGGTTTCGTTGCTTGTGTGGCACGTAGCGCCTCATGTTGAAAGTAAACGTTGTCCAGATCAATACCATCCAATTCCGGCCATAAAAAATCATTAATCATCTCTCGATAGTGCAATCCGTTCACCGTAACTGTTGCTCCAGCCTCATTTTCTAAAAAGTAAGGTCCAATGACTCTGCCAGACCATAAACCGCACAAAACAGTCACACGTTGGGGATAGAGAGGCTTTTCAACAATAACTCTTGGGTTTTCCGAGCCCCAGATGCGACAATTTTGCTTGTTGACATGAAATGGGCCTCATCACTCAAGATGATTTGCATTTGATTCACTCAAAGTGAATTTTAATAATTTCAATGCGTTGTAGAAGCGTGTATCGTTCCATTTTTATTAATGGCGTAGTTTCTACTTGACAAATGTCAAAAAATGACAGCTTCAAAAGTAACATCTGCCGAAATAGCGGGCTATTCAAAATAACACCTCTTATTGGAAAACCCTATATTTCTCACATTATGCCAAACAATCGCTCAAAATGTTTTTGCAAACTTGTCATATTACGCCAAAAATCACTTGAGTGGTTAAGGAACAAACAATATTGTGCTTTGTTTTATTTATTTTTTACTTTTAAATGAACAGGAATTTTCGTCTCTTTTAAAGTGTAATTATAATGTTTGTTGCAGTGGAGTATAGAGGGCACTGCTTGTTGGAGGCGTGTCGGACGTCAGATGTTGCACGGGTCAAAAAATTGCTGTCTGGACATTCGTGTGGAATGCTGCTTACTCCCGCTCCTCCTCAGGTAACTTAAATATCAACCTCTAAACAGATATGAATGATTGCTTATAATTACTAATGGAGTGCTGATCCTAGCCCAGACGGTTGGGAGTCTTGTGCGGTTTCACATTAAAAAACAATTATTTCTATTTTCAGTCATCGGAAGTGCGTCCGGGCTCTCCGGCTGGTGGCGGTCCGTCCCCCCCTCCCCCCTCACCGCCCCCACACGCCAACCTCAACAACAGCAACAATGGTTCACAACAACAACAATCCCAGCAATCGCAGTCACAATCCCAGCAACTGTCTCAGCAGCAATTGTCCCAGTCCCAGTTGTCTCTGCACCACCAGCAGCAGAATACTTCGTCCTCCTCGTCATCTGCGTCTCTACTG
Organism: Hesperophylax consimilis; assembly: GCF_061612785.1. Taxonomy (NCBI): domain Eukaryota; kingdom Metazoa; phylum Arthropoda; class Insecta; order Trichoptera; family Limnephilidae; genus Hesperophylax; species Hesperophylax consimilis. The sequence continues at coordinate 18,039,210 of NC_142855.1, read as the reverse complement.
GTACAGCCGTTGACCAATCAGGGGGCGGGGGCTGGTGCGGCGGGGGGAGTGGCGGGAGGGGCCTCCTCGGCGGTGGTCAATTTTAAGCACCCGTACAGCGGTGAGACGCCGCTGCATTGCGTGGCGGCCAGTCAGCATGCCAAGAGGAAACAGGTATGCGAAAATACTTTATTCATTCATACGTTAATTCATTCATTCGTTAATTGATTCATTCACGAATTCATTTGTTAATTGATTAATTTATGAATTGATTCGTTAATTGATACATTAATGAATTCATTCGTTAATTGGTTCATTTATGAATCCATTAGTTAATTGATTCATTTATGAATTCATTCGTTAGTTGATTCATTTATGAATATATTCGTTAATTGATTCATTTATGAATTCATTCGTTAATTGATTCATTGATGAATTCATTCACTAATTGATTCATTTATGAATTCATTCGTTAATTTATTCATTCATTCATATGTTAATTCATACATTTGTGAATTAATTTACTCATTCGTTAATTCATTAATTAATTCGTTAATTCATTCATAAATGAATTCATTTGTCAATTCATTCATTAATGAATGTATTAAAAAATGAATGAATTAATTAAAAAATGAATGAATGTATTAACAAATTAATGAATAAATTAACAAATTAACGACTGGAAGAATTCATGAATTAACGAAGTCATGAATTCATTAATTAATTCATTAGTTAATTCTTTCGTTCAAACTTTCTATAATTCATTCATTTATGAATAAATGTATTAATAAATAAATGAATGAATTAACGATTTTGAATGAAAATATTAATGAATTATCGAATCCATGAATAAATGAAAAAAAATTCATGAATTGAATCGAATGAATAAACAATTTTTTTTAAATAATTACTAACTGTTATCAAGCATCAAAAGTTTTAATTCAGGTCTAAAAGCAACCCGAACAACTCCATTGGCCACCGTTCACAATGTAACGTTGAGTGTAAAGTTTTGAGAAGGAACTGTTGTAACTTGTCACAAACACAACGATACCTTCTATTTGCTTGGAGGAAATTTAATACTTGGTTCTATTTTAGGTGATGGAGATACTCATAAGGAAGGGCGCCCGTCTGAATGAGAAGAATAAGGACTTTTTAACACCGCTACACGTTGCTGCAGATCACTCCCATCTCGACGTCATGGATCTGCTGCTCAGAAATGGTAAACCATCTTACCTGTTCATTTCCTTCGTTTTTATATACCGCACGAGATTCCAAACTGCTCCCAACCGTCTGGAGCCAGTGAGACTATGGCATCCCCAATTGGGTGAGACTAAAGGTAGGGGAGGGGAAGAGAAAGATGGGGAAAAGTACCGAACTATTGGTGTATTGAACTTGGTTATAACGATCACGGCAATAGCGAGTTCACGTCTATAAAGAGCAATTACATAACGATATTTTAGTTCAGGCTTCTTCATGTAATAACTAGGTCGATTTACTGATATACCGTGCAAATAATTTTTTGGTTAAATGGGAAGTAAATAAAGGGCGCACGAATACGGCTGGCGGGAATTTCCCATTTCGTTAGGGACGGATTCACATGTTTATGGCACTACCTGTGTAGGATTTTCGGCTATGTGAAACATTACTATCCATCGGGCACTATGTAAAATTGTCATAAAGTCGTGCGAAATTTGAACTTGGCAAATTTGTTCCCTTTCTACGTCTTCTTTTGTATTACAACTCATCGTCGATTTTGTTTTAACTAACTAACTAACTAACTAACCATAACGCCGTTTCCCTGCAGGGGTAGGCAGAGAGGGCGGACCGCCAAACAACTTGGTCTTGGCACACACTTCTTGCCTCATTCACATTCATACATCGTCTCATACATACTCTTCTATTGTTCTGACTCTTGACATGGCCCGACTTGAGTATCTGATTCACTTGATCGTGCCATGTCTTCCTCGGGCGTCCCCGACTTCTGCTACCATTCACATTTGCATCATCCATCCTCCTTACACTCCTATCTTCGCTCATTCGCTCTACATGCCCAAACCATCTAAGCGTCCCTTTCTAAATCTTACTCATTACGCTTACATCAGCCTTGCACTCTTTGCGTATCTCCACATTCCTCACACGATCATACATGGTTTTACCACACATACGCCTCAGGGATCTCATTTCAACAGCATTCAATCTACTTTCATCCTTTCTTTACCAGTTCCATGCCTCACTTCCATACATCAGGGTTGGTACCAGCACTCTGTTGTGGACCTGCACAGTGTAAATTTACAACAGTGATACACAAATTTTTCAGCAGAGGGGTCGCTTTGTCTATTTTTCAACAGCCGGCGATCTTCAAGTGGATATTTTTGTTTTCGTTGAGGGGGAGGATTAAAATTTCTGTTGATTTTTTTTTGAATTTCACGTTTTGTAAACCGGTTCTTCAAATTTAGTTCCATTTAAGAAATGCAGCGTAATTTAGCCAAAACTCAGCCGGGGTTTTCAAGAATTACCCCGAACATTTTGTATTTTCTCTATTGCTATAGCCAAGAATACATTTGAAAAGCAGACCGCAAGAATTGGGCTGCGGGTTGTGCGGCACTGTGACAAGAAAAATTTTACAGCCGAAATGCATAACAATCCGGCAAACTAGTTATTTATGACGAGTGGAGATTTTACAAGCGGTACGATACGCACAAGCTAGTGATAATAAGATAGACAAATTAAGTGATATTTTTCTTGGAAGCCTTGAACTTGGTGATGAGAGTTATAATGCGTTGATTGTTTTGCGGGGGAAATTTTCAGAAGCATGAAAGCGAAATCTTTACAACAATATGTTCCTAAAATAAATAAATAAATAAATAAATAAATAAATATTTATTATAAATTTACGACTTTTAAAAAACCTATTTGGATGTAACTATTAGCGGCTATAAAGAGCAAATTTATTCAGTCCCCTCGTGCTCGTTAAAGGTATATTATTTTAAATGAGTAATTTGTGAAATAACACAATTTAATCAATTTTATTTGGTCTCCTTTTTATGCTGTCCACATTCGACGCATTGAATCTGTTCAACATCGGTTCTTAAGAGGGATTGCTAGGAGGCTAGGATTAGAAAAAGGCAAATACATACTCATATGATGAAATTGACCTAACTCTAAACCTCTCTCCTTTGGAAGTCCGTCGAGAAAGAAATTACCTCATTTGCTTCTTCAAAATTATACATGGTATTATTGATTCACCTACTCTACTGCAACTCATTCCCTTCAATATCCCCTCGCACAGACTCAGAAATAATGAACTGCTCTTCCTCAACCATCATTCTACAAATTATGGATATTATTCACCATTGTCCAGAATGTGTAGACTGGTCAACTCAAGTCAAAACCTTCACTTTTTTGGGATAAGTCTGAATGATTTTTGCCGGTCGTTAAACAAGTGACGGAATATTATAAGTGTCCCGTGGTCCTGACCCACGGCGTAGTCTTGACTTGATTCGACTTGTCACTTTATTTTCTTATTTGTTTAGCAATGTTTTTAAAATAATAAGTAATGAATTGAGTTCTGTATGTACAATGTGAGGTTAGATTAACAGTGATGATGTGTTATGTCCAGGCGCCAAAGTGAACGTGCTGGATGGTCTGGGTCAGACGGCGCTGCATCGCTGCGGCAGACGGGACGCTGCCGCCGCCTGCCGCTTGCTCCTCGCTCACCGCGCTGATCCCGCCCAGCAGGGCTACGGCAGTGGGGACGGATCCTCCATGGCAGTACTGAATGGTATACCGTGATTATTATGTGCTAAGGTTTTTAAATTATTTTTTTTGTGACACCTCGCAAAAGCGCCCCTGTCTGTATAGTGTAGGCTTTTTACTAGACTATTGTGTAGGGAACAATATCGTCCTCAGGCTGGGTAATGTGAGGCCGCGAGGTTTTTGGGTTAGTGAGTCAGTGGCGTGAACAAATCTTAATATTTTAAATTAAATAATTTGACGAGTAGTTTAATTTATTTATTTTAACAAATTAAGCAACCACAAACGGCGTGAAACTCCGCTTGCAGTTGATTCGTTCCTTTCCCGTAATTCGTGGTCTTAGATGTTGTTACATATAAGATTTGTAACAAGGTGTGTGTGCATCACTTTACTTACATCGCATCTATGGTCTTGGTGTGTGGGACCTTTAACTACCTACACATTGTCATTTTGCTATTGGTCAAATTGACAGCCCTGGGAATTCTGACTTGGAGGGTTGCCAAACCTGAGGGAGCAAGGATCTGTGATTTGCATTGGAAGCAGTCACCATTCTTTGATCACCAGCCCAGAGCAGCGGGCATTCCTCTTGGCTGAGGTTCGAAGAACACATTCGCCAATTTTTGTGAGCATCAGCTTTGCATATGGAGCATTGACCATTGGATTGATGGAATCGGATGGCATCTGCCGAACCTCATTGGTTAAGAGGGACCCTTTTGGAGTCCAGCAGCGTGAGGCTGTTTTGCATTGGACTACAAGATAATTTTTTTGGATAAATTATAAACTGGGAGTTGCTTTGAAGAACCTGAATTTACTACTTCGCATCAAGAACGAACTGGTATCACACCTTCATTTTACCTATGCAAGCCCTGCGCCAGACAGATTATATGGTAGGATGCTAATTGATTTCTTTTTTATTATGTCTTTTTTGTGGTAATACATTTTTAGTATTCTTAAATATTTTTTATTTCTAGATAATAAACCCATCTTTACTTTTATTTGTTGCCACTTAATCCCACGGTAACAATGTGAACGTACCTTTTTCTGTTTCAAATAATTGTTTAGGAATTGCTGATATTGTCTTCAATAAATAAATATTACAATTTGAGGTTTTACTCAACGCCAATAGCATCCAATCCTAGGAAACACTTGCAAAATATTTCGGAACAAACTTCCACAACAAGTTATCGATTCTACTAATATAAACAAATTAACTCCACAAGGTTCCATATTGGGACCTACACTATATATAATTTATGTAACTATAATGAAAAAACTTTTCTCTTTTGTTAAACATTTTGTATTCGCAGATGATACGGCATTGGTCATATCACATAAAGATCTAAAAATTGCAATTGAACTCATGCAAATTGACTTTTTGTAAATGGTCACATGATGCAGGACTATTAATAAATGCTAAAAAAAAACAAAGTTATGCATATAATCAATGCCAGATTTCAATTTATTCCTAATATTATTTCTCATAAATTTAATTGCATCCATAATAATATCCCGACTAATTGTAAATGTGAAAGCTTAGAATTAGTTACGGAATATGTCTATCTTGGTGTTACAGTAGATTGCTTTTTCAAATGGGACAAACATATTAAAAAAACCTGTAAAAGACTCGGATCAATTGCTGGCAGAATGTACACATTAAATTTTTTCCTATCAATTGAAACACTTAAAATAATTTATATGTCAATGGCAGAATCTATTATAAGATATGGATTAACCATAGGGGGAAATACTAGTATAACCAATCTGAAACAAGTCCAAGTTGTACAAAACGCAATTGTAAAATTACTAGTCGTCCCTAATATTTTTAAACAGAGACAAAATACACCGTTGCTGTTTCAGAGTGCCAAAATTTTACCTGTTAAGGCTATTCTATGGCAAAAAATCATAATTCAGTATATATTTACCCCGCAGCATAAATATAAATTAGAACATAAATACAGTACTAGATTCACGCGCAATGACGGGTTAATAGTTCCGAAATTCAATAATAAATACGGACAGAGAACGTTTGAATACAACATACTGAAGATATTTAATTTATTACCTGACACTATAAAGCAATGTAAATCTATGAATAAGGTTAAATATATGGTGAAAAATTGGCTATCGGAAAAAAAATATTTACTTTAATATGTATGAAAAATTGTATGAAAAAATTGTTGATTCTGTAGATATAAGATGTAAATTATAACTTACAAAAATGTATATGTAACTAAACTTTAAGCACCTGTTGACAAGCCAATTCAATTGGCTTAGCAGTACTTGTTTGTTGATATGTATTAACCATTTAATCAATAACTTCTTTTCAATTAAATTGATTTATATTAATCAGCAGAATGCTGCCTGCTCATTAAATAATAATAATAATGACCAGAATTTTGTATTTTTCCTTCTTTCCAGAGCGCATCGCGGATGACCCACCGTCCTCGCCCAACGGTGACCTGGAGCGCCGCCTGCTGGAGGCAGCGCGGTGCGGCGACGCAGAGGCGGCCCGTGCTCTGCTGCGTGCTCGCCCCACGCTCGTCAACTGCCGCGACCTGGACGGGCGTCACAGCACGCCGCTACACTTTGCGGCCGGGTACAATCGCCTGAGACTGGTGGAGGCGCTATTGCAGCACGGAGCTGATGTTCACGCTAAGGATAAGGGGTAATGAGTGCACTTTTTATTTGAATACCGCAACAGAGTCCCAATTACTCCCCTAACCGTTTGAGTCCGGTGAATTCCCGATTCGGGTATGTTGTTAGGCTGAAGGTACATTGGAGGGGAAAGAGGAAGATTTTAAGCAAATTTTCAATTCTGAATAGTGGTCTTGCACCAGGGCGTCAGTGAGACTATCGTCCACTCTGGAACGTGCCGCAAATATACTGATATATTATTTTTAATTAAAAACAAAAATTAATCATTTGTACCAGTAACTCTCGTCGAATTTAATGTTTCAAAGACCCAATCCTGTCTGATTACGTCTAAAAGGGATCCAAATGATAATCTTGTCTCCTTCAACGGAAGCAATTTTCCGAACAGGCCTTCCATTAATATGCTTGGTGTAACTATAAGTGACCAGCTCAGGTACGGGGGCTCCATCGAAGCCAGAGTAAAGTTGGCCTCTCAGAAGCTGGGCGTACTGTACAGGGCCCGCAGATACTTTAATAGTACACAACTGCTGACCCTGTACAAATCGCAAGTGCGCTCTACTGTCGAATTTGGCAGCCATCTCTGGTCCGGAGCCCCTAAATACCTGAAAAAAACCCTTGACTCTGTGCAGAAACGGGCGGTCCGTTTGATAGATTCCCCAATCTTAACAAACGGACTGCAATCTTTAGAGCACAGGCGTCAGGTAGGTATGCTGTCCTTGTTCTATCAGTATTACAATGGAAGATGCTCTGAGGAACTAGCGTCATTGATCCCTTCGGCACCGGTGCGTAGTCGGGATACACGCCAAACGCGCGCCCAACATTTGTACACGGTTGACACTTGTCACATGAGAATGGGTCGCTTCTACGATTCGTTCTTAAGTTCAACAGCTCGGCTGTGGAACGAACTGCCGGCCTCTGTGTTTCCTCCCTCCTACAACATGGGACTCTTCAAGACCCATGTTCACTCCTTCCTCTCCACAAAAAGACCCTCCACACAGCATCCCCAAAGATGACATAGGCCCTGAGGGAAATTATTTTCTTCAGGGCCTCCTGTGTGTTAAAAAAAAAAAAAAAAACTTCCGGGTTGTTAGTAGAGAGCCTTACCCCTCGATCACGGAGACCATCATTTGGGATATGTTGTGAGGCTGAACGAAGTGGGAAAGGGAAGGAGAAGAGCAGAGGAAGATTGGGTTAGATTTGGCACAAGGATATGGAGGTAAAAATGCAATCTTTCCCTGTCAGAGGTCAAGTATTTCTGCTTTGCAACAATTGTTAGTATTAATAGTACAGTCCATGGCTATCCTACGAGAAACTGCAACGATTTTAGGCTTCCTAAGACAAATTTATCTACAACACAAAACAATATTTATTATAAAGGTTTTAAAATGTTCAATGAACTTCATTTAAATGTTAAGGAAGCCAAAAGTCTTTGCAGTTTTTGGGGGTTATTTCTCAATGTTGTGAAGTCCAAATGTTAGTACGTGCGTAATGGAATATTTTATAGTAGTTTTAGAATAGATGTACACTGGATATAAAATGTTAAAACTTTTAACTAAATAAAATATATATAATGATATTTTCCTTGTGATTTGAACGACACAGTCAATTAAAACACAATTGAGTTTCTCTGTAAGGAAAGAAGAGGTTTATTTTGTTAATCTCACAAGATTTACATAAAGAAAAGCATTCAGTAACAAAACATTACCTGTAAGGAAAGAAACGACATTTAATGTTATTAATCACAATCACGATAGCAATTACCAATTATTGAAATTATTCCCATCAATCTGCCTTGTACAACCCATAGATTATTTTTACTATGTCTTAAACCATAGATTACGAAATATCGATTCGACTGTGTAGGTACTGTGGCGCACATCCAGCCAGTGACAGTCCACGACACACACAGCCACAATGACGAGACAAGCTTGGCATTGCCTTGAATTAAAGAAAATTATATTTTTCTTTACATATATATAAATAAACGGAAAATTTCTGAACTGAAAATGAAAACTTCTTCTGTATTTGATTATAAAGTGTGTGTTTTCTCTTTCTAACACCGCTTAGATCATATTTCTCACTGTGACAGTAAGGGAGACAAAATGTTTTCTATGAGATCATTTGACCTCTTCTCAAAAGCGAACAAATTAGCATGAGAAGTGAAAACTTATGTATTAAGCAAATTTAAAGACGTATTCACAACAAAAGAAGAACCAATGCGTTAATGTATGTAAGTTGTGATGTTTTGTTATCCAGGGGTCTGGTGCCGCTGCACAACGCGTGTTCGTACGGCCACTACGAGGTGACGGAGCTGCTGGTGCGTGCGGGCGCCTCCGTCAACGTGGCCGACCTGTGGAAGTTCACGCCGCTGCACGAGGCCGCCGCCAAGGGGAAGGCGGACATTGTGCGCCTGCTGCTGAAGGTCCGTCGTCACTATTTACAAATGCTCACTGGCTCCATCTCGGTTCTTCCCATCCTTCTGAGGCAATGTACGCTTCAACTGGAGCGCCCACACACAGGGGCGGCTCCTTGCATTTATTTCACTTTTAAAATGTACCTGTATCTAAATATAGGTAGAGCAAATAAATTCTTGTTGGTACTGGTAAGTTGCATTTGTAAAATAATTGAATTAATAATGTTGTTCCATTAGCATTTGCAATAAAATCATTTTGAGAATGAAGGTCACGCAATTCATTGCTAAAAATCTCGCAAAACTGTTTAAATTCACCAAGTGCCAACGTGTGAATGTTGTAGTGCTAACATTGTAAATTAGTATTCCTTAAAGAATCCATTCCGGACGCATTCGAAATTTACTTGCGAGGCGCTTTGCGCATGCGTCAATAGTGCACGGGATGAGTTGTATATCTGAACTGCTCCTACACGTGATTGAGCGTAATCTGTCTCGCTCATGTCACGGTTTCGACGAGCCAAGCTCTCTCTATACTGCCCTACGCAGTACCCATATGGTAAAACAAAGTTTTGTGCACATCGGAATATGCACGACTCTTGTACTAGAAGATAGATCAAATAATGACCTGGCAGGAGTGAATGGACTGTACTTTCGTCATTTTTTATCTGATGATATTACTTGTTGGATGGTTAGATGAACTACTTAAGGTTTGCTTCTTATCCATGCGTTCATATTTCTATCCCTGAATTGAATTTAATCCAACAGGAATAAATTCAAATATAATTCACGGTGGTACGATTTTCATCATGGGCACTCAAGTCGCAAATAACTTGTCGCACACCGTCCGTACAAGTCGGTCGACATCACGAGAACCGCATAGCCACCAATTACTGATGAATTCCCGAAATTAATCAAATCGAATTCAAAACCAAATGGTTGCGCCGTAACTGTCATTTTTATGTCCTGTTATTCTTTGTTGACTGTTGTTCCTAGCATTGATCTAAAATACATTCATTGTTCAAGTGACTTCTTGTTTAAAGTCTCGACGACATGGCTGGTAACAAATCGCCCTGTGGGACTGACGTCGCCGATGAGTTTACAAAATTTAAACATTTTCTTTGTGTATAGCACGGTGCGGATCCGTCTCGCCGCAACCGCGACGGCTTGACCGCGCTACAGCTAACGCGCGAGGGGGACGCTGAGACAGCTGATCTTCTGCGCGGCGACGCGGCGCTGCTGGAGGCGGCCAAGCGCGGCGACCTGCCCCGCCTGCGGCGAGTCCTGACCCCGCACAACATCAACTGCAGGGACGCACACGGCAGGAACAGCACTCCTCTGCATTTAGCCGGTGAGTTGTTTTCTAGGATATCTCTCTTTTCTTTTTCCAATCACATATTTTGTACATGTTTTATTCTGTCGCACGCGGGGCTCTTTATCATCTCGTTTATGGTTTTAGGGTATTATGCCTTGCTGCGCTACCTCCTTCTTTATTTAGCCAACGTTTCGGACGTGTCAATGTTTAGAAATGTTGGATAAAGAAAATAAATCACTTTTCATAGATTAAAATTAGTATTCGCTGTGGACACGGTGTATATAAGTGGTTACATTGAATCTGTTTTGGTTCCAGCGGGCTACAACAACCTGGAGGTGGCCGAGTGGCTGGTGGAACGCGGCGCGGAGGTGGACGCGCGTGACAAGGGCGGCCTCATCCCGCTGCACAACGCCTCGTCCTACGGCCACGCGGACGTGGCCGCCCTGCTCATTCGCTGCGGCACCAGCGTCAACGCCACCGACAAGTGGGGCTTCACGCCGCTGCACGAGGCGGCTCAGAAGGGCCGCACACAACTGTGCGCGCTGTTGGTAGGTTATTTTAGACTAATTTGTTCGCTTTTGGGAACAACTCACATGATTCAATCACTTTGATCCACATGAACACATGAATTTAAAAAAAAAATGATTGTGTCATTATAAGTCCTGTGTCGCAATACTTAGGGGGTATTTCACTATGTCGGGCTAAATATCTGACTAGCTATCCGTTGGCTGGCTTTAAAGATCAGAATAACTTCGTTATTCAACGGCTACCGTTTCACCATTGTTTCGAGCTTCCGGATAGATAACACTCAAAATAGTCTGGCAACATCGCAAAATGTTTGCAGTTACTCCATCTACTGCCACGGCTGTCATGCGTCACAGTCCGCACACCGCGAAGTGTGCATTTTTTTGGTTATGTTATGTTGATTATCAGGTCATTTTAGATAGATTCGTGTCGAATTAATACATTGTTTCTTATTTTGAACACAGTCAAATAATTCAGGATGGATCATACAAGCATTCAAATTCATTCAACAAAATTCGACTCACTTCTCAGCTGTCAAACTCGGAATGTTTTGATGCCATCTTAGATTCGAGGAATAGCGCCTAACGTGAGGTTCGAACACTGATTAGTCAAATCTAACTTTAACCGAGCGTTAGCGTTATTCAGATATAGTGAAAACGAAAAAATGACTAATCCGCGGATTAGTGCTTAGTCAGAACATAATCAGAGATAGTGAAATACCCCCTTATAATGACACAATCAATGGGTTACGGAGTACTGTATATAACATACTGTTTACTTTCAGCTGGCCCACGGTGCGGATCCCTTCCTAAAGAACCAAGAGGGCCAGACCGCCCTGGACCTGTCTCTGGCCGAGGACGTCCGCTGCCTGCTGAAGGACGCCATGGTGGGGGGCGCCACGTCGGCTCCGGGCGTACAGGCTGCCACGGTGGCGGCGGTGACCGGGCCGCCGGCGGGGTCGCAGGCCGGCACGGCGGTAGCACTGGCAGGGACGGCGGGCGTCCGGGCTCCGCAGGAGACGGTCACGATGCCCAGCGGCAGCACTATCACACTTTCCTTACCGGTAAGAATAGAAATTAAAAAGATTAGATTTTAAATTAAACTTCATTAAATAAACCGTCAGGCTAATTTGCTATCTATAGAATTGATTTGTTCTCTTTTCGGAACAGCTCATAGAAATCGTTGTCTTCCTTACTGTTATAGTGCTGTGTAGTCAATACACATCTCAAAATAAGCAATTTAATATGGGAACAATATGAATATTCATAGCTAATCGCTTATGTTTATTATATTTTATATCAAAAGTGATAATAATTGTAATTTAATTGCTGAAAACATGAAAAAACCATCGGCAGATGCTAAAAAAACGTGCGAGGGGTCCACATCTAACGACGGTCCGCGACCGACTGGCTGGCGGCTAGCACACACACAGCTATGCGGTCGTAAGTATCGATGGTCTAAATCAAAATACAACTGCGGACATGTGGATTTCTCATGTTCCCGCATAGCGAACTAAAGCGGGACATCAATAGCGTGTCATTTCCTCGCACACTCTTCGCGTAGCAGTGCCACACGGTTGATTGTATTGGTGTATTTGTTTCCGATTTTTAACAAAAATCTCTAATTTTAAATTGTGTTTGAAAACAATGTAAAATATTATTTTTTAATTCAGTGCATAAATGTATAACGGAGGAATACCTAAAATCTGAAACCAGAATTTATTATATTTATAGAGTTATTAAAGTTATTAGAAGCAATGTGTAGTAAATACATTACCATACATTACCACAGAAAAGGAAAGGTTAAATTGAGTTTGAATTTTGACACTGATTGGCAGCGGTAAACATCGATTGAACTATACTTATTACCAAGTCGCGTAATCTTTGAATAGGCGAGTTTACGAAATAATTGTTAGCAGATTTTGGAACATTATACAGGACGTTCAGTCGACTGTCCCGCGTAGGTACTCACAACGAAATAACGCTTGTTAAATCTATAATTTATGAAACTATATTTTTTAATATTTATTATGCAATGACGAAAAATTGAGATAACTGTAATAGCGATTGTTTGATACACGTTTGTCTGATAAAATAAGTGAGTTTTTATAAATTTTTTTATCGTTATCAGTAGTAATTTTAGTTAACAAAAAATTGAGCAATATTTTTTAGTTTGCAATCAAAATTAGAAATTTTAAACAAATATGTTTTTGAAAACAGTTTTTAGTTTGCGGATACGTTCAGAAATATTCCGTTTATTTGGATTTTATTGTAAAGCGGAAATATTCCGACTGTCTGACAGAATATGTCAGAGACCTGAGGGGTTGAGTAAAAATACTAATGAAACAAACAACTTGACCAGTTAGTAACAGAGTGGTCAAATGCGTTTGGTTCCCACTGCGGCATCACGAGATCAATCCTTCTGCTAGCTAAGTTTTCCATCATTGCACCAGCAAATTTTCCCAACGCAATGACGGCAGTGGGAGGTTATTCGTAACCCGGATAAACTGTAATACACGTCTTCTAAGACGTCTTGAGGCGATGCACTAAGTCGTGTAATATTTTAAATTGAGCCGCTATCAATAACAGCCCTTACGTAGATAAGGTTAAAACGGCGATAAGGTTAAAATTCCCGCTTAACACCATCCGCCTGTTTTGATTTATGCAAGAAAAAAACATGGCCAAAAAGTGCTTTTATTTTATTTAGTGGATGTTCAGGCATAAATATTTAATTTTTTTTCGATCATTTTATCAATAATTTAATTTGCCACATTATACAATAAAATCATAACCGAAAATGGGTTTGTTAGTAGGAGATTTTGAACTTTAAAGCAGTTTTCATAGGCCTTATACATTATTATTTTCTGGGCTTATAAAAAGACTTATCTAAAAAATACTCGATTATTTCAAAGGCCAAGATGTATTCTACTCGCAGTATTTAATTAAAGCATCTGAAACATTTCTGGGCGACCAAATTTTTAAACCAAAAACACATGATTTTGCATTACTACGTATGGCATCGCCTTAAGTAGAAACCTTTATTGTATTATCTATATCTATTGTATTTTTAACAAATGAATCTGTTAATAATTGTTTGTTGTTGTACATGTCGTCCAGCTGTCCTCAAATTCCCACGGCAGCACACCGTCTGTCTGCTATTCGCTGGGACCGCGGTCAGAATGCGGTCAGGCGGCCGGTGCAGCCTCCGCTAGTGACGAAGACGGCCTCAGACCATTCCTGCAAGGGTAAATATTCTAATAGCATTAATTATTTTTATTGTATTCATTTGGGAGGCGGGTTTGGGTTCTGTCGCCCCGGGAACCATTTCAACACCTCAGTCATAGGTCACCCCAAATAGTTCGCTACTTTTGGTGGTTTAGCAGGGGTGCCCGGGTTCATCGGTGAGGTGTGTTCAGGATGTGCCTGTCCACCATCTGCGTGGCGTGCCAGATCGGGAGAGGTTGGTTTGGGGAGAACCTTTGACTTCTCCAACTAGTCTCTCGCCGCAGTGGGAAAGATATATTCATATGTCAATCCTAAACACACTTGTTGACGCAACTATCTTCCTTTAACATTGTCCTTGAAATTTTCCCATCCTATTACCTACCTGTCATTATCCGACCGTACCCACGTTTGTGTGACATTTACAACAATAAACGTAACTGTCAAATCAGTTTATTGATGAAGCCGGTTTGAGGAACATCTCTTTATGATCAGTGCTTTTATTGATATCAACTCAGGGTAGAATACCTACTGTGCAGTGAATATATTTGTTTCCCATCAGTGTGTTTCTTACCCAACCCAGATGTTGTGGAAGTTGCGTGTGAAATAAATCTTCTCCTGTGAGTGAAACCAACCATCAACATCGTTGACGAACATCAAAGGGGTAAGTCGGATTCCTTCCTTACTCCCTGTTCACCATCTCTAACCATCGTTGTGTCAACTTCCAGTTCACAATTAATTTTACAGTTCATTCTTGATTCGCCTTGCGATTACAACACTGATCCCTAGATTCCTACCAAACCCTCATACCTTTTACCTTCCTAGAACTTGAAAGTTTAAAGACAAAGAATCCACCTATTTTTCACATTTTATCCCATATTTTTAGGTTCTATAAATTTGGCACACTATGGCAAGTGATCGCTCAATACGTTGTCACGTCTGAGGGAGCAAGGACCTTTGTCAATCACCAGGGCTATGATGGGGCTAAGGCAAGGAGGCAGAATGTGTGAAAGCATTGAGGAACCTTTATCATGTTGTCATGTCTGAAGGTGTTTTGAGAGTCCGCCAGCGGTGAGCAGGTTGCGCCGGGTAGAGATTCGTGGGGTGGAGTGCGCGAGGCCATCCTCAATTAATCAGCATCCATTGAACGTTTAACGGGACAATGATGCTTCATCTTTGCGTCACCCCGACAGCATGCTTGGTAATCCAGTGTAGTCTCCAAGGAATTACACTTCAAAACACAAAATACAAATAAAACCATTTTTTAATCCAAATAACTGATTGTATATTTTAATCTCACCAAACAACAACACTCGAACAAAGAACAGGCCGATCTCACACAGGAGTCAAAACGTTTGTTTTATGTTTGGTTAGTCTACACGGAAAGTCTGTATCCTTCAACATTTCAATCTCACCGAACAACCACACTCGAACTAAGAACCGGCTGATCTCGAGCAGGAGTCAAAACGTCTCTTTTATGTTTGGTTAATTTACACGGAAAGACTACGAAGGATCGGTTCATGGTATCCGCGTGATCTTTTTCATTATTTTCAATATTAATTTTGTCTCGCAAAACGCAACGCACACCGCGGAATCGTCCTCTCCCTTATTGTTCCCCGATCTTCCGACCCTTTTGCAAACTTGCCATAATATGCCAAAAATCGCTGGAGTGATTAACACCAAACCCACTTTCTCATATAAACAATGTTTTCTTCATAAGGGCTCAGTTATCTATGTAAATAAAAATGTAAATTTACGTTTGTTCAAAATCTTTAATCTCCCAAACTTCTTCACCGATTGCTTTAAAATTTTGACGCAATGTTGCATTCGAATACGCATGTTTTTTTGTATACCTATATTATGTTGATGTTACTTTTACGTTGGACGTATAAGCAACCCGCGCTATTGTTTCATTAAATTTGTTGGATTAAATCCACCAATGTCGCTGATGAAACTTCTCTTTGCAGTCTCGGGCTGGAGCTGCTGGGCGAACTCCTGGAGCGCGAGCAGATCACCCTGGACATCCTGTCGGAGATGAGCCACGAGGACCTGAAGCAGGTGGGGGTGGCGGCCTACGGACACCGTCACCGTCTACTGCGGGGCCTGCAGCAGCGCTCCAACACCCCGGGTACCTAATCTAACCTAACCTAACCTAACCTTACCTTACCTTATTAACACATAGACTCCAGGACTCAAGAACCTAAAATTAGCGACGTTAAAAGAAAGAAGAGATAGGGATTGATTGTGACTTTGTAAATTTTATCCGGACACATTATGGGTGCTCTGGCATACAACAAATCTTCACTACCAACACAAGTGTTAATTTATTTAATTATTGAATACAATATTAGCGATTCCTAAATGAAAACAGAAAAAGATACAGTCATATCTAAGTGTATTTCAAAATCAGTTTTTACTTTACCTATTGCAAAGCGGAATTTTGTCAGAAAATGCCAGAGGCCTGAGCGGTTAAACTTATTGTGAAATCAGATATAAGTGCATCTGCAGAAAGCTGCCTGCTCATCGAGGCTCAGGTTTGCTGCCTTGAAGCGCCACACGGTGTAACGTGGATTGTCACCGCATGTATTAATCTTACCGTATTCCGGTGAAGTGATCCACCATAGCTTGCAGCAATCATGGGAATTGAAATGAACACTCGGAATATCAATTGAGATATAATAATATGTTGTATATTTAATTCAAAACTTTAAATACAAGAGCAAGTACTCACATTTAGTAAAACAGAGGTGGTTGGCTACTTGAAAGCACAAACGTAATATGAACTTGGCAACGACATTTACTTGTAAAATTTTATTAACTAAAACATCTTAACCACTCAGAACATTAGAACGTCAAAAGACGTAAATATGATAATAGCGGTCAAGACATTAGAACGTCTTTTCACGTAAACGCGCGAGATTTTACAAAAATCGATTTATTTCCATCACTAGTATACGGATTGCCATGATTTAAAAAACAGAGTATCGATAATGAATAACGCTACGCGTCTGTATTCGAGAATATCTATGGAACGTAGAGGTGCATTATCTAAGCCGATTGGATCTGTCATCTTGTTCGTTCATAATTTATTGTGATTCTAAATAATTTATTAAAAATATTTTAGTTTGGACGGTTAATATTTTGAGGTGACCAATAGTTTTTAATTATATTTCTTCAATATATAAAGTGTTATTTCTTTATGATACTCAGAAAAAAGTACATTTTTCACGGCTTTGAAATAATGGTTATCGATTCTTACATATTTTTGACGTTTTCATAAAATATATATTTGGAAACGCAAATATTTACTTATAACATCACAATGCAATAGTGGATTTCATAATCTTTCCAAAACATTTTTTAGAATGAGGCTACGTTTCCCAAAACGTGAGTTATGAAGCTTTTAGCAAAACTCGTAAATAACACAAAAATTATCACGTTTTGACAGTTCTCAAAGGAACACATAGTAGATAAAAGTCTTTGTCTGAGAGGTTAAAATAAGACATCATCAAATGAGCGCCAGTCTAGAATCTATTCTAAACAAATTCATAACATGGTGATATCTATAAATTATTTGTCTATTTCATAAGGATTATTAAAATGTCTCACGTGTGTGAATAATCTCTCGACAATCAAGCAGCTCGTCCTCACGTGTCCTCTCCACCGGCCTCAAAAACCAACTCCCGACTTCTCTGGAACTCAACGCGCAGAACAAATTTTGTGTCCTCCGAGTGACAGCCGTAAACCACTGACAATGCGTGTCTAGAAGTCATACTGTGTAAGCAGACAGTTCCTACCGCTACAACGGTAGCCGGGACGAGCCAGCGCTACCGGAGATCGGGAAACACTCTCGTCCAGGCTGTCGCCCAGTGGCACGGCGCGCCCCTACACCATAGATGGAGAATTTCCATCAAACCACCGTAGTACAAGTGCTAAATATGTTTAGACAGAGTATGGCACTCACCCGAAATGAACAAATATTATTATCATTATATTGACATTATTAGGGAACAACTTTACTCATATGATCTCACAGAAATCTTCACTTACTGTTGTGATGATAAATATGATTTAGACGGTGTTAGAAAGAAAAAGCTTTGTATGCAAATCTAGAAGATAACCACAGTTGAATTAAAATATGCACTTTTATGAAACCAAAGGTTCCAACCTCAATTTGTAAAAAACTTATGAGACTTTTTATAACTTATTTGAATTTTTTATTATTTATTTTTTTTAATAATTTTTTACATTTGTTGAAAATATGTGACCTTACTGGGGTACCCCGTTCTAAGGTCACATCATTGTACATGGTAATTTGTGTAAATTATAAATTGTAAATTTGGTCAATTTTTTTTAGTACGTTAATTTTTGTAAACATTCAAAATATACAAGAGGTAAATTATCAAGCGAAATAATTGAAGAAAAACATAACATTATACAAGAAAAATGTATAGTGGAAAAAAATAACATAACTTGCATTGATATATTAAAATATCTTTTGAATATATGTATGTAATTAAAAACATAGTCTGTTGAGGTTTTGATGAAAAGTGAGGTGAAAACGTTTATAATACATTTGTTGAATGAAATATGTGTGTTTTTATCTTTTTTTTTTTCATTACCAGTATGTTTAGTTACAAAAATCGTTAAAATTTTAATGTTTCAAAAAATATACGTCCATTTCTAATGATATAATTTGAAAGCGTATTTCCTCACCTTTCTAAAACAGTTTTCGGATACGTTCAGAAATAATCCGTTTATATGTATTTTATTGCAAAGCGGAAACACTCTGAACTTCTGACATAACAATATTAATTTTATTCTGCTTTCTGGTTCTAGATTGGTACGCTGGCACGATGGTGGCGGAACTAAGCCGCGATGATCCGGAATTTGTGGCCGTCGAGGCGGAGATGCAGGCGTCCGTGCGGAACCACCGTGATTCTGGGCACGCCGGAGGAATCTTCTCGCACTATAGCGTTATAAGGGTGAGATTTACATTTTTTTTATTGATCAACCACAATCTTCTCTTTCCCATTTACTTCTCTTTCCCACTTCTTCATCCTAACAATATTTCCGAGATTGTGGATGTGTTAGGATGAACGGATGGGGGTTTTTTTTACAGAAAGAATATGTTATGATTTTATAAAAATATTTATTAAAAATTAACCACTCGGAACATTAGAACGTCAAAAGACGTAAATATGATAATAGCGGTCAAGACATTAGAACGTCTTTTCACGTAAACGCGCGAGATTTTACAAAAATCGATTTATTTCCATCACTAGTATACGGATTGCCATGATTTAAAAAACAGAGTATCGATAATGAATAACGCTACGCGTCTGTATTCAACAATATCTATGGAACGTAGAAGTGCATTATCTAAGCCGATTGAATCTGTCATCTTGATTCTTACATATTTTTGTAATATATTTATGTTTGAATATATATATGTTTGAATATGAATTAAAAAATTTATACAAAACAAAAGATTATATAAAACGAAAAATTTACAAAACAATACATTTATAGCCATGGAAATAGGTTGTAGATATAAATCAAATCATAATAGAGATATAAACAATAGAGACATAAACATTATTCACAAACCATCAGAGAAATATTCTTTTATGGAACTCTTGTATTTGGTAAGTTCGCAACTGAAAATATCAACCTCGGATAATACGCTATAGTAATTATTGCATAGTCTGTTGATATAAGAAATAGCTTTATGGTGACCGGATAATTTCAGTGCTAGGTAATTTTTATCCTGCAAAATCCTCACAAAATTGTGTTGCAATATTGTCATTAGAGAGTTCACTTAAAAAAAAACACAGTTTCACCAGAGCAGAGAATCACCGTTTTTCCTCTCAGATACATAATATTTAAAATTCTTCATTTGATTTCAATATTCTCCTTTCAGATACAAAAGGTGCAAAACCGGCGGCTGTGGGAGCGCTACCGCCACCGGCGCCGCGAGATTGCCGAGGAGGCCCTCGCCTCCGCTCACCAGGAGTCGGCCCTCGCCTCGGGCGGCAGCCCTGGGGCCGCGGGCAGCCCCGGCGGCACGCTGTCCGCCATCAGCGGTAGCGGCGGGGCGACCGCCGCTAACGGGCAGCAGGATCTGGCCGCCGCACACGAGCGCATGCTGTTTCACGGCTCGCCGTTTATAAATGCCATTGTGCAGAAGGGATTCGATGAACGGCATGCTTATTTAGGTGAGAAATGTGATAACTGTTGTGTTGACATTACGTTTCTAAGCCCTTTCTGACCCATGGGTCGGTTAGAGTGAGAAATCCACATGAACCGTAGACATTTCTTTGCAGGGTGTCTTACAGCACTCGGTTTATTGCGACTCCTTACCGGACCGCGGGTTTAATTGATAAAAGCAATTAAATTAATTATCATATTTGTCTTCATCGTATCGACCTGTGGTTTAGTAAAACCCTTCAAGCCACAAAATAATAATTTTACAAGAGACGATAAACACTAATATTTACATATTCGTAAAAGTAATGTGGTTTTTTATTTTTCAAAATTTTAATGTAAAATATTGCAATTCTGTTTATAATTATAAAAGAGGGTTCAGTAATTTCATCAATGATTTTCTTAAAATAAAGTAAAAGTGCATGTAATTTTAGTTTTTAAAATGCGTTCCTATATTCTATATGAAGCCACAGCATCCTTAGAATATGTAGAGAGAGCGAGTTATTCTTTATAGCGAATCTTGCCCTTCTTTGTTGTATACTTGTCCCTTTCTAACCATTTGTGCCCTCTTTTGTCAATCTTGTTCCTTTTTAGCCAATTCTGTCCTCATTTATCAATTCTGTCCCCTTTTGTCAATCTTGTTCTTTTTTAGCCAATTCTGTCCTCATTTGTCAATTCTGTCCCCTTTTGTCAATTCTGTCCCCTTTTGTCAATATTGTTCCTTTTTAGCCAATTCTGTCCTCATTTGTCAATCCTGTCCCCTTTTGTAAATCTTGTTCCTTTTTAGCCAATTCTGTCCTCATTTGTCAATCCTGTCCCCTTTTGTCAATCTTGTTCCTTTTTAGCCAATTCTGTCCTCATTTGTCAATTCTGTCCTCTTTTGTCAATGTTGTTCCTTTCTGGCCAATATGTCAATCTTCTTCCTCTTTAGTCAATTTTGTTCCTTTCTAACCATTCCTGTCCTCTTTTGTCAATCTAGTTCCATTATGACCGTTTCCCTTTTCTGAACGTTGTTCCAAATTTGTCCTCTCAATCTCTACCTCTTATATGAATCTTGTGCTTTGTGTTAATGTCTGGTAGCATTAGTAATGTGTATAATTGTTGCAGGCGGAATGTTCGGCGCGGGCATCTACTTTGCGGAGCACTCGTCCAAGAGCAACCAGTACGTGTACGGGATCGGGGGCGGGACGGGATGCCCGGCGCACAAGGAGCGCAGCTGCTACGCGTGCCATCGCCAGCTGCTGCTGTGCCGCGTATGCCTCGGCCGCTCCTTCGTGCTGCTGAGCGCCATGAAGATGGCGCACGCCCCCCCCGGGCACCACTCGGTGGCGGGGCGACCCTCGCAGGGCGGCCTCTCCTTCCCAGAGTACGTTGTCTACAGGGGGGAACAGGTAACTCATACTGAAGCACAACTTCACTGCAGTACCATACGTTTACATCATTATAGAGTACCTGTCAACTCATATGTCCTCGACAGGCCAGCGGGATAGTTAATCTTCTGTTCTAGAAAGATACAGTGAAACTCTTTTAAGAAGGGACCAGAAAAAAAACCTTGGGATAAATGGGGCCGTTTTTCAAATTCAGTCAAATTTTTCAAGTTAAGCGAGTTTGTACCTATTTGAAAAAATTTGATTAGGCCTAAACTATTTTTCTTTTCCAGGCGTATCCGGAGTATCTCCTCACTTACCAGATAGTCCGCCCTGAAGATGGACAGATCACGGAACTGCCCGCTTGAGACCGGCCCCCGCCCCTCCCGGCGCGTCCTCCCCACCCCCTCCCTATTCCATCCAATCAATCCAACGCATCAAACTCTTCCAGAACTGCCAATCAATCAACAGCCAACACCGCACACTTGAACCAGTCCAAATCAACCAAACACCACAATCCATCGAAACCAGCTAAACCATCAAAATCAGCTCCGTCCACCCCGAAAACATCCGATTGCTTATCTGTCTTGTCACGAAAGCCAACTCACCTCGCTAAATCAGCACCAAGTACTCCGATTTTTTCGCATCAATCTCAAACCTCTGCAACACCTTCCATGTCCAGCCACCACTTTATTCCGGTTCAATTTGGAACTAGTAACGTGTTTTTGGCACCGCCATCGTATCTCACGCATCGTCCACATTCCGCCCCGGCGAATCCGCAACTAATCAATCAAAATAATAACATTTCACTTCCGTTATCATCGCAATCGCATCCCGCGATCGTTAAACCAATCGCGATTGTGCCGAAAGTGGCTACAAACGTCACCTCGCACAATCGCGATCTTTGTAGATCGATGCCAAACACGCCGACGTCGTTATCCACTTGTCCGTATTCGTTGTTTGCGCCGCAAGAACGCAACGCCAATGCGAATTTGCATCTCGGTGCGAGATTGAATCTCGAAACTCGCACGCCTGTACCGCGTTCTTATGTTATCGTGCCAAATACCGGACATACGCATCAATTGCGGTCCAATTCGATGTCGTCGCAGAATAAACCTAATCGTTCCATCTCGGTTATGCCGCATTCTATTTCGTACACGCCGCATTCGATATCCTATCCTAATCAATCGAATATGCAACTCGCCATAAATAACTTGAATGATGCTTATGCTGTTTCGTTGCCGTCTCATTCGAGGCACGGTCATGTTAATACACCTCAATCTATACCGAATATCTCGCATTCTATAGCGAACATGCCTCATTCGGGTTCGAATCTGCATCATTCCGCAGCGAAAATGCCTCATTCTATGGGAAATTTACCTCATTGCGTGGCAAATGTGCAGTATTCGGGTGGGAATTTCTCCCATTCGATGGCGAATATGCCTCATTCTATAGCGAATGTGCGTCATTCCATTTCGGTTACTTCTCAAATGCTTCCGACGCAGTCGTACTCGGCGGCATCGCTACCTTTACCGGAAAATTCAAATTATCACCGAGTGACGGATTTACGAAAACATAGAGCCGTGCAAATGGCGAAGAGGCTATTTCTGTGCAAAACTAAACGTAAACTGGTTGATTGAAAATCCTGCCATGATTGGGATGGCGCAATTTTAGTCAATCTCGAGTAACAGGTGATTAAGAAGAGAGATTGGACAACAGTTCACTCTTATAGTTGTCCTTTTAATGTCAAATAGCACTAATAATTACATATACTATAAATCCACATAGATAAGGTAACAAAAAAAAATACTTTTTCAAAAATTGACTAAAATTTTTATAATTTGCAAATCATGTGATCTCCCGGAAGGCAAACTTTTATATAAAAAGCAACCTTTAAAAAAAACGCGTTTATTTCTTTTAAAATATTTGTGGAATTTATCTCAAATGGTTAGAATTTTTTTTTAACCCTTAGAAACTTGATCATATTTTTTTTAACCCTTTGCGTTTTGTAAAGATTAATTATTTGTCGATTTGACTGACATTTCGTCAACCCTCTCAAAATACATCTTTTGTTTACGAAGTTTTCAAACGCGTGTTATTTTATAAAACAACTTGTTTGTACATTATAGTATTTATTTATGGAAAAAAACAATATTACAACAAAATTATCTCAAAGTTAACCTCAAGGCGATGCACTACGTCGTGTAATATTTTGAATCGAGCCGCTATCAATAACACCCCTTACTTAGATGGCGATAAGGCTTAAATTCCCGCTTTACACCAAACTGTTTTGATTTATGCAAGAAAAAAACATGGCCAAAAAGTGCCATTTATTTTATTTTGTGGATGTTCAGCCATAAATATTTAATTTTTTTTCGTTCATTTTATAAATAACTTAATTTGCCACATTATACAATAAAACCATAACAGAAAATGGATTCGTAAGTAGGAGATTTTGAACTTTAAAGCAGTTTTCATAGGCCTTATAAATTATTTTTTTTCTGGGCTTATAAAAAGACTTATCTAAAAAAATACTCGATTATTTCAAAGGCCAAGATGTATTCTACTCGCAGTATTTAATTAAAGCATCTGAAACATTTCTAGGCGACCAAATTTTCAAACCAAAAACACATGATTTTAAATTACTACGTAGTGCATCGCCTTAAATTGGGATTTGAACAAAATACCCTACAAAACTGAAAAATAATTTTTTTAATCAAAGGGTGTACCAAAAATTTATTTGTGTTCCAAATTATAAAATATGGGCAAATGAAATGAAAGTCGTTTTTTCATGATTTTAGATGCAAATTTGGTGATTATTAAAAAAATAATCTCATCTTTTTTACTATGCAAATATAATCTCTAGATAGTATAAAATAAAGTCGATATCCGCGTCTGTCTGTTTGTGCGCTTAGTTCTTCTAAACTACTCAACGGATTTTGATAGGGTTTTCACTATCATTTAGAGAATTTCTTCCGGAAGGTTTACATATATAATACATGCATATTATATTTATAGAAAGTAGAGAAAAGTCGATTTTTTATAATCAAGTCGTAAAAATATTTTTTCGAGCACTTATGCTGGCTAAACCTTATGAGATACATCAAAATAATGTACTACGGAATTGTATATCTTTAAAAGGCCTACAGAAAAGTTTGCGGTTATGTAGATCTATCACATAAGGTTAACCCGCAGCAACGCCGGGTACACATCAGCTATTGATTTATAAAATAAAAAAATATTAATTATTAAAAAAAACTCTTCTGATGGGTTTAAAATTGATTTTTGACACAAAAAAACGCTTTTTCTACAACGTTTTATGTTTTTATTTATTTTTCATTATATTTACATAGTAGGCTGGGAAAGATTATTTTTTTAATAATTACCGTTAACTTGCAAAAAATTGACAAAGTTGCCTCTAAAACTTTTAGATAAAAAAAATAGTTATTTAGTTTAACCTTTCTCTTACTGTGCTAAAAAAATCCACGCGTTCCGGTGCCGTGTAGTCAATACACATATGAAAAAAAAAAGAATATTCATAGCTAATCGCTTATTTTTATTATATTTTACATCAAAAGTGATAATAATTGTAATTTAATTGCTGAAAACATGAAAAAACCATCGGCAGATGCTAAAAAAACATGCGAGGGGTCCACATCTAATGATGGTCCGCTCACACACAGCTATGTGGTCGTAGGTATCGATGATCTAAATCAAAATACAACTGCGGAAGTGTGGATTTCTCATGTTCTCGCATAGCGAACTAAAGCGGGACATCAATAGCGTGTCATTTCCTCGCACACTCTTCGCGTAGCAGTGTCACACGGTTGATTGTATTGGTGTATTTGTCTCCGATTTTTAACAAAAATCTCTGATTTTTAATTGAATTTGAAAACTATGTAAAATATTATTTTTTGATTCAGTGCATAAATGTATAACAGAGGAATACCTAAAATCTGAACCCAGAATTTATTATATTTATAGAGTTATTAAAGTTATTAGAAGCAATGTAGTAAATACACACCGCAGATAAGGAAAGGTTAATCAAGTATTTTGGCCTTAGATCGAAATTCAAGTTTTGCATGAAGAATCCTGCGCAGCCGTTCCTTTTAACGAAATTATTAATTTATTTATTTTTCTCATTATCTATAACTGACATTCGAAGGTTTATTCTCTTGTAAAACATAAAATGATTAGTCATAGGACCGTCGAGAATCAGCGCAATTCGTTCATTTGTTAACGTCAGAAAATATGTTACGCAATTAATGGCTTAACTACATAGGTAATCAGATTTGGCTCAAATAACAAACAATTGTGTATTGGTGCATATGTATATACTTCTCGCAGCGATGTCCTTGCGAAAAGTCACTGAGAATCAGCTTTATTTTCAGCGGAAAAAAAACAAAGAGTTGACGTAATTTGAATATTAGAAAAGTTTTTACAGAGTGTTTTTTTAAAACACATCTTTTTGAATTTTGATTTTGTTTGCTTGATTATTCAATCAAACAAATAAATAATTGAAATGGAATCTTGTAAGCGGGAATTAATTAGTTGTGACATCCGATTGAGCTGAAACTCTGCAGATAGACTCGTTATGCTATGACAATGCGTTCTATCAACTTTTGATGGCATTCATGCGCACACACTCGCGCACAAATCGCAATTGGATGACATATTTAAAAATTTACAAAATAAATGTGGGTTTTCTTTGAAATTGGCTTAAGTCAAATAATAACGAGTTTGTAACATACTGTACGCAAGCAATGCATCTGTCTGAGTACTGTGTTTGCATCAATGATTTCTGCAGTACCTACCAATATATATATTTAATTTTTTTTTTAAACATTTTTTTCTATATTAAATATTAATGTGTCTATATTTATTAAATCATTACTTATGTATTTTTTTAATGATCTCTAATTTGCACAAAATATAATAATTTTTTTTTTCTCCACTGCACATTTAAGGACGAAATTATTTTTATCGCATTTAACAAACGCATCATAAACCACTTATTTGAAAAAAAAATTAATAATTCTTTCACCAAATGTATTTTATAATAAAATTTTTCGTGCATAAGACTTCGACGTATAGAACCCTGTCAAATTAATTTAATTGTTTTTCTTTTAAAGAAAAAATTTCGATAATTGAAAATGTTTGACCGATTTCAGTAGAAGTGAGGTAAGATTGGACTTACTTTGGGAATAAGGATACGCCAACAGCGCACTTGTAATCAGTGTTGACGGCTATTGAAGCAAAGACAGCAATCTCCTGCAAAGTTTTTGTGTCATTTTTCTCCGGATAATTTGAAGATATGGTCACTAAACACGGCTAAAACCATTTCAAGCAAAGGCTGACTGGAGTGGGGAAGGAGATGGAAAAGAGGAAGGTTCTATAGTAGAAGGTTCTTGACCGGTCAGTGGCCGAGTTGACATCGCGTTTGGGTCCCACCCAGGAGTAGTGTGTTCAATTCGTCGTCTGGCTAAGTCCTCCATCACAACACAAGCAAAATTTAAAAATCTAGGCTTATTACAAATGCTGTACAATGAGATAAATGTATGAATGAAGATGAAGCAAAGATTAGTTGTTTGCGACGGCAACGTGTGGCGCTTGTTCTTTTCTGCCTATCCCTTTTGGAGAAACACGTTGAGTCGGTATGTGTGACGCGTATTATACAACGTGATATAACTATAATATTAATTAGTCAAATAATGTAATAAATATTATGTATTTAAAATTGTGCAATTCAATCTGCGTGTGCGGGTCGTCTGGTAAATCACGCTACATTCTAATTTGTGCTTGGAATACCAAGCGACCCGCACATTATGCAATATTCGATATCTCATTAAGTATAAGATTAAGTTAACAAAAAAAAAATGAATCTGATGTAATTTTGGGTTGTTTATTTTTTAGTCAACCTAAAATTGTAATCATTTCACTCTAGTTCTAGTGATAAAGGTATACTGCAATTTACATACCTTTGATGTATCTTACAAAACTGGCTTCGCACCTATTCTTTGGACTATTTAATGCAGTGCAAATAATTTGAAAGTTTATCAAAGTTACCGAAAAATAATCTCAAAATGTGTGATAAATTTTTTTCAAGATATTTTCTGATTCGGTCTTCAATGGATTGAAAAAAACTGGTTTAACCCTTAGGAAACGGAGTCCTGCAATTGCAGTGTTGAAGAATTGTGCCGACGCACGTAACGAAACACTGCAATTGCAGTGTCGACCTTATAAGACTTCATTTTGCCTTTGGATATTACTTCTGCTGGGTTTCTTTAACACAAATATGATATTGTCTACACCAGAGGTTCCCAAACTTTTTGCCCTGTAGACCACTACCTGCCGAATATTGAATTTTTCGAAAACTATGAACGTCCCATGTGATAATCATTTTTCTTTTTCGTAAGAAGATTCCCTTCCCTTGCCTGCCCTACAACCGGATGGCGGTATAGTTGCTCTGTCTTTACATTGTGCAGACAGGGGCACCCTTGTGAGGTATTACACCAAATGAAAATCAAGCAGGATAAGCAACGGGAATTTCTTTCTGTAGCTGAAATTCCCCTTAAGTTCTTTGTCAGTGCTTATTCCAGTCAGTTCTTCTTGTCACGTGATATCCGATTCTTCAACGTTCCATTTCCATAGTCAAAATGTCCTCAAACTTAGTTTTGAAGTCTGTGTGAAGTGCATTTAAATGTTGAGCGTCATTATTACCCTGGACGTTTTTCAAAAACAAGTTGGGGAACTAGGAAAATTCGCGGCTTCCAATGTGCAATGTTTTGCTTGAATATATTAATTCTGACGAGAAAAGGAACGTAGACTCTATTTATATACCTCAATAAACAACTTTACGAAATATAAAAATGCAAATATTAAATAAATAATTTCTCAGTCTATTATATTTGTGTTAGGTCTATTGTGTCATTTACGGAACATGAACATGACTGAAATAGACCCCCAGCAAGCCGATATCGACCCCTGGGGGTCCATATAGACCACTTTGGGAACCTCTGGTCTACACGTTGGCTTTGATGAGAACTTATTTTTATTTATTGAATATTCTTGCCGGTTCCTATGGGTTAAAAAGTGTTTTAACAAAAACCAGATATGATGTGAGATTTTTACTGCCAAAAGTAATTTATTGTGGTTTATTTTTGAGGTTCTAGGCCATGTTGGCGCTACCTCCTTCAGCCAATGTTTTGGACAGCATCATCAGGCCAGATGTGTCCTGTCACTATAATGCTGTCCGAAACGTTGGCGATAGGAGTGAACGCAACACAGCATTATTACAGTGTCCCAAACTTTGGCAATTATGCCAACAAAATAAATCACTATAAAACAAAAACTAGTTTAAATACGTTAGTTTTATTTCATCGCTTGTAATAACTTTATATCGCTTTTTAAAGGTGAGTTGAATTTCTTGAATGTGAAACTTAATCTCTTGTTCGCCAGCCCTTAAAAATATAATTTTAATAAAAATATCATTTCTCTGAATACAACTGGCTTTTCTGGGGAAAATACAAATGATAGACTATATACTGTTTTTATAAATATATTAACATATTATCCAGTAATACGGTACAGTTTACAAAAACATCATTTTGCAAAAAACAAGTAAGTTATTACGAAAATAGAATCAGCTGGCGGAGCGCTGTGAAAATTTTGCAACGGCTATCAAAAAATTAAGCGTAAAAACCTTATTTGTGGCTTAAACTGTAAATCAATTTTTGTTCTGATAAACAAAGTTATGCTGTAAATTATTTAGTAGTATTTGTATCAATATTGTTTTGTATTATTATTTTTAAATTAAAAAAAAAAAAAAAAAACTTGTTCTATTACGGATACAAAATATTTTTTGCGAATTTTTTTCTCAGAGGCACAATAACTTTATTGTGGCATAAAAATAATGTAATTTAGACTTTATTTTGTATCGGTGTTTTTGAACTACGAAAAACTTTATTTTAAAATAATAGTAATTAGAAAAATGTGATTTTTAGCTAATAAGGAATGTTTTTTGTTCTTGTAAGTGAAAATGAATCAATTAAAATATACATACATAATTTAAATGTGGCTATTGATTCGTTTTATTTAATTGTGAATACCGCACAAGAGTCCCGACTGGCCCCAACATCCTGGAGCCAGTGAGACTATGGCACCCACGGGAGAGGAAGACCAAGGATTAAGGCTGGGTTCAGATCTGGTCACCAAACACGGTTATATCCATTTGGAACAACTTTTCAATTCTGGATGGTGGTCCTTCACTGGGAGTATTTTTTACTTAAATTAATATTAATGGCTCGTCGAGGCGACGACGGGCTACTCGGCCAAATTCGTAATCACCTACTTCCCCCCGCTCCCCGACCTTGACTCTTTCATTACCTTCCTAATTTGAGTAAACAGTGCAGCACGTGACGCGATTGCGGCCACACGCATACTAGGACGTGCCCTATGACCATCTCGTCATCCGCTGGACGAAACTTTATTTGCCATGATTTAAAAAACAGAGTGTCGATAATGAATAACGCTACGCATCTGTATTCAACAATATCTATGGAACGTAGAACTGCATTATCTAAGCCGATTGAATCTGTCATCGTGTTCGTTCATAATTTATTGCGTTTCTAAATAATTTATTAAAAATATTTTAGTTTGGACGGTTAATATTTTGAGGTGACTAATAGTTTTTAATTATATTTCTTCAATATATAAAGTGTTATTTCTTTATGATACTCAGAAAAAAGTACATTTTTCACGGCTTTGAAATAATGGTTATCGATTCTTACATATTTTTGACGTTTTCAAAAAATATATATTTAGAAACGCAAATATTTACTTATAACAACACAATGCGATAGTGGATTTCATAATCTTTCCAAAACATTTTTTAGAATGAGGCTACGTTTCCCAAGACGTGAGTTATGATGCTTTTGGCAAAACTCGTAAATAACACAAAAATTATCACGTTTTGACAGTTCTCAAAGGAACACATAGTATATAAATGTCTTTGTCTGAGAGGTTAATTTGCTCCGTTTTTATCTATACCCGTACGCGGTACATATTTTCAAATACCTATGCACGCAATTAAATGTCAAATTATAGCATTCTGGCATGATTTATTGGACTATATAGACAGAACAGATTATTCTCCACAATATGAAAACAAATCCTCGTGTGTCAACACTCTTAGATGTTTATAAAAACAAAAACATAAAATTTCATACAAAGACGTACCGTATCTTTTGAATGTGGTCACATGTGGCCATTCACTCGGCGTGTGTGTACTTAGGTGATAGACACAAGTGGGTCACCATGAGCACTTATCATTTTTAGTTATGAAAACTTTTTCTAAAACTGAACACTTAAATTTTATGTCACGTAATATAATAACAAAATTGGACTAGCGCCATCCGTTGACAAAATTGTAAACTATAGCACTCGAAGGCGCAAAGAGGCTCACTTGATTATCGATGTTTTTTTAATGAAATACAATTTTATTTTCGAGAAATTCTTGTAGATGTCAGCATCGTGATAGTTCTACGAATGTTTAAGCGAGCGGGAAATAAATTTATGTCGAAAGACCGCTGGAATATCGGCATTCAAAGTTTCCGTATCAACAGTTGATACGGCTGCGTGCAAAGAGTTAAGGTACGTACAGTCATATATTCTTATATTTATTGTTAATGTTGGCGAATCTTCTACAATAGAAGCTCTGGTTCCATCTACGTCAAACGTGCATAAAATTAGCTCCCTGTGTCCATCCAAGGCCCAGAGGATGACCAAACACCGTTGCACCAGATGTAGAAATGCTATTTGTGGTCCACATAATGTTGACATGTGTGGTCACTGTGTAGACTGATATTAATTTTTTCATTATAAACCTTACTTTTGTGCCATGTAACAAGTTCCTATCTTAATTAAATGATTTATTTCTAGTGTTTTATTGCGTAGTACACTTGACGAAAGTGTAGTTACAATGAAACAATGAAAACAGTTTAGTTATCAAGGGTTAAAATAAATAAAAGGTTTTTTTCTCCACCAAAATAATTTATTAATATTTAAGAACACAATTTATCATACTTAACATCTTTGTAATTTTATGCTAGTTTTTACCTCATCAAATTTGATCAAACGCTTTTAACTGGTTATATCTAAGCTCTCTTTTTGTCCAGGGGTAAAGTGCGCTAACTTCGGGAGCTGATTCAACACAATGGTAAAAGTAAAAAAAAAAATAACTTTTTTCGAAATTTATTTTTTTTTTCACAGGAGAATATTATTTCCTCTACACAAACAATTCAACTTTTGTACCTGAAAACTACCTTAAAATTTTGAAATTTCGAAAAAAGTTATAGTCTTGGGTAACTGGCTATAATTTCAATAACATAACCAATTGGTATCTAAATGATTAGTTATATAATGGTTATTTTAGTTATTTCGCTATACAGGGTGTATCGGCAAGTACCCGACAAACTTTAACCAGCTATTCCTCAGCACATTTGGAGTAAAAAATGTTACGGGCACTTTGCTGTCCGGTAACATTTTTTTTCCATTAAAAACAAAAAATAAATAAAAAAATCCACACTCCGTCACTGTCATTGGAATTGTTTCTCGTGTTCAACAGCTGTTATTAGCAAGTGTGTCAAAAAGTGTCCTCGCTCTTTCGTACACACTAAATAATAATAGTTAAAAATGAGATGAATGATGCCGTGCCATTTCGTTGTGATTGTAAAAGCGCGCCAACGTAGGTACATACGTATATTATTCAACGAAACTCGAACAAAATATTGCCAGATGGGTTTTCAAACTTTGACAAAGGATAAAACATTGGTGACATGTGGTGAAAATATGAATAATAAATTTTTTATTAAAAAAAAATGTTACCGGACAGCAAAGTGCCCATAACATTTTTTACTCCAAATGTGCTAAGGAATAGCTGGTTAAAGTTTGTCGGGTACGTGCCGATACACCCTGTATAGTAACTTCGCGCATTGGCCATTATTGGTTATGCAGTTATCGTAGGTTATGGTTTTATCAGTGACGTGAGATGCGAGTAGCAGCGCTTTAGCGGCTATGTAGTTGTCTAGTTCGATTAGGTAATCAAATATCCATACCTCATCACAAACGTCATAACATTATAACCAAATAACCGATCTGCCGTTGGCATAGTTGCGGGTATTTCTAATTAACCGTTATATAGTTGGTTATGTTGTACAGCTTGCCAAGACTACCCTCAAAGGCAGTTATCTCAAAGCCAAATATAATATTGAAAATAATAGATACAATTTTTCAAATCTGGAGGCGGGTATCGTTAACGCTTCCCGGAAACGATAGAAAAAAGAGAGAGCCAAATGTCAAACACACAATAACTTTAACCAATCGGGCCATAGATGGTAGACATATAATATAAACAGATTTAGAAAGAGAAAACGCCAAGCTTTGTCTTTGCATTTAAAAGTTTACCATGGATGCTTTGGAAATTTTCCAATGCATGTATTTGAATTTCACTTTTGTTTTCTTGAATGAAGTGGAAATTAAGCCACTTCCCGACATCCGATCGAGCTGAAACTCGATAGATAGACTCGTTGTCGATGACAATACATTGTATCAACTTTTGGTGGCAATCACGCATACACACACAGGACATAAATGCATGGTTCCATGATAACTCAACACAGTGACAATTCAACACACTTTTAAAAAGTGATATAAAGTCATTATAAACGATGAAAATATTATTTTTTTTAACCTAACCTAACCTACTTAACCCAGTTAATAAAGTTTTTGCTACATCATTTTCCATGACTTTATATCACTTTTTAAAGATATGATGATTTATCCGGTCACATTCATTCAATGCATTCGTCTGAAATTGATAAAAAACAGATTTTTTTAAATATTGGTTTTTACATAAAACGGAAAAAAGTGAAAGTGACAATATCCTTTATAGTACATTTATCTAATTAAATTTGTTTTTGGTTTATTTGAAAAAAAACCATCGGTAAGCAATTTTAAAAACTATGTTTGCATATTTAAATTTTAATATTTTTATTTGCGTATTTCCATTTGCAAAATCAAAATATTATTTTATCTGCTTTCAAAAACAGTATAACATTTTAGGATTCATTGAAAAATAGCAAATGTATTTGAAATTGAATGTCAAAGGGGATTATTTTTATGACAATAGAATATTATTTTGTCTGGGCCCGAACGGATTAAAAATCTTATATAGGTACTTCATAATATATTATATTAAGACAATAACACACAATATATTAATTTAATTTAAAAATTAAAATTACAAAAAAAACTTAACACTAAATATAATGTGATGTGTGCCGCATAAGATTCCCAATTTTCGGCAGCCATTTAGTCAACGGCATCCACAATTAGACACGGCATTAAAAAATAATACATTAAATTTGTAAATAATAATAATTGCAGTGTTACCCAACTACAAAATAAACAACAAATTTGTTCTAACCATAGACACTCAAATTAATAGACTCGCCCTAATGTGAAATCTGGGCATCGTTTCGACGAGCTGAAGGCAAACCACGTGGCCATATTTTTGGTACCACGAGGGTTAGAGAACGCTTTGAATAAACTACGTCATCAGTCGTACATTAACCACCGAAGAACACACATTAAAAAATTACGCGAGGTGGGTAAATTATAAGTTAATTATAGTTAAGCTTTTTACGCAGCTAGCAATTTGGGCGCCATTGCAAAAAAGACAAGTAATTCGCAAGCAGATTTTATTTAGGAATATTAAAATGTGAGTCTGTATGCCGTCAGATTCGTTAATTGACAAAGTTAGTTTGTTCCCCATTTCTCTGATTGGTTCGTGTCTATTAATTTGGACGTATATGGTTCTAATAATAATAATAAAAGAACAAGAACCATAGTGAAAAAGTTACATTAAAGATCTACAAAGTCACAGGACATCGATATTAAATGTAAAAAAAAATAAAAAATTACCTACTTGTAATATTTTTTTAAATAATTTTTTTAACTTCACGCCCAACTTTGCAGATATTAGCATTATTAACATAAAAGTACAACCTATCACCATCTTTGGTTGAAAATAACAACACAGAGTTATTTCACAATGTTCTTGATATCTCATCCATAGGATTGTATATTAAATGTATATAAATAAAAATGTAAAAGTTCGTTTGTTCAAAATTTTAAATCTACAAAAGTTCTTCACAGATTGCTTTGAAATTTTGACACATCGTTGCCCTATATTATATAGATTACTTTTTTGAAAAAAACAGCACTTTCTGTTGGACGTAAAAGCAACACGCGCTTTTGTTTCTCTATCTGCACAGACAGACTGTGCCACAGCAACGAGTGGCCAGGTACAGCTAGTAAACAAATAAATACTTTCAATAGGTAGAAAACTCGGTTAACGGTAAATGGATCTACTGTGTCCAATGTCTTAAATTTATATACACTCGTCCACTTATAATTTCTGTAAAAACCCAAATCGTTCTAGCAAGAGACACAACATATGCGTGTACACAATGCCTCACCGCAAAACTAGGCTAGCAAAAAGACACATTAACTATAGGGTTTTCCAATAAGAGGTGTTATTTTGATATTCAATCGTAAAAGATCAATGGTTTCGTTGCTTGTGTGGCACGTAGCGCCGTCTTGTTGAAAGTAAACGTTGTCCAGATCAATACCATCCAATTCTGGCCATAAAAAAATCATTAATCATCTCTCGATAGCGCAATCCATTCAACGTAACTGATACTCCAGCCTCATTTTCGAAAAAGTAAGGTCCAATGACTCCGCCGGACCATAAACCGAACCAAACAGTCACACGTTGAGAAAAGAGAGGCTTTTCAACAATAATTCTTGGGTTTTCCGAGCCCCAGATGCGACAATTTTGCTTGTTGACGAAGCCACCGAGGTGGAAATGGGCCTCATCACTCAAGATGATTTGCATTTGATTCACTCAAGTGAATTTTAATAATTTCAATGCGTTGTTGAAGCGTGTATCGTTCCATTTTTATAAATGGCGTAGTTTCTACTTGTCAAATGTAAAAAAATGACAGCTTCAAAAGTAACATCTACCGAAATAGCGGGCTATTCAAAATAACACCTCTTATTGGAAAACCCTGTGTATTGGTCCAAAATTGTTTAATTCCTTGCCGAGTTCCATCAAGATGTGCCAAAACCAAAACTCGTATAAAATAAATGTTAAAAGCTGGGTAAGAAAATATCTGGAAGTGAGAGAATTTTTTCTATAATTTGTACTATGAATATGAAATTATAACTTATAATGCAGGTAATTCCGTTAATGGAGGACTGAACGCAGTTGGCGCTAACAAAAAATTGTCCAAAGAAGCAAAGTTAGCAGTCCACAACGGAGTGCTGGTACCTACCCTGATGTATGGAAGTGAGGCATGGAACTGTAATATTAGTGGGTCAAATCCCAGCTCCGCAAAGAATGGGAGTACTCATAAAAGGACCAGACCCTAGATGAACCAAGAAACTACTCGATATGGACAGAAACTCACTGAGGGAACTGGTAGGACTACTAACGGGACACTGCCATCTCAGGAGACACATGCAGATATTGGGAGTGGAAAACACCAATAGATGCAGGAAATGTGAAGAGGATGAAGAGACTCCAATTCACCGATGGTGCCAATGCCCTGCCCTGGTGGGAACTAGGCTCAGATACCTGGGGAGACATACAGTAGAACCAGAAGACATAGCCACATACCCAATGACAACCCTGGGGAACTTTATTAAAGGGACTGGGTTGTTGTTAAAGGATTGAGGTAAAATGGGAGATAGGACAATGGGCCTATAGCCTAAGTGCTCACGGGAACTACGTGTAAACCGTCTCCGCATTAAAAAAAAAAAAAAATAGTAAACTCGAACTTTATAAATAAATAAATCGAAAATATAATATAACATAATCCTGTGGATAAGCTATCTTGAGAGTGAAATACTTCCTTAATTATGCATATTATGAAGAAAATCTGTTTGTGTGAAACATCAAAGTGTGATGCTCACGAGGAATAAATAAAATAAATACACTGTAACGATTTGTAAACACTTTTTTCAGATTGCTTGCATTTTATGGTTTTAGCTTTTGATCAAGTCGCAATCAGCTGTCAAGCACAACGGTTATGCTTTTGCGTTCGATATTACCACATGGATAACCAACACTTCAAGTGGTTT
This sequence comes from Hesperophylax consimilis, assembly GCF_061612785.1. NCBI lineage: Eukaryota > Metazoa > Arthropoda > Insecta > Trichoptera > Limnephilidae > Hesperophylax > Hesperophylax consimilis. Next base: position 18,002,580 of record NC_142855.1, on the reverse strand, counting down.
GATTCATTTGGTGACTTGTTGAACAGGGGTGCCTCGGTTGACGCGGTGAGGTTTGTCCAGGTCTTGATGCTGATCGAGAGAGGCTCATTCACCTCTCCAGCCGGATTCTCTCGATCCTTGCACGGCAGTGTGAGGGATGGCTTCACACGTCCGTCATTCCTGAACATGTTCAACTTCACTTCCTTAAAAGACCCTCCAAATATCCTCAAAGATAAAATAGGAAAATAATTCCACTCAGAACCTCCTGTATGGAGCTAAGCCGAATGAGAACCGGCGATTAACTATTCATTTTTCCACTATCGGCCATTATTAACATTACCACGAAACACCCGAACCTCGATTTTTAAGATTAAACATACCGTACATTATAATCTAAGCATCACGATTGGCGTTAAAATTTAAAAAAACAACTGTGGACGGCGCGCGCTACAGAGCCATGATTACCGAATTTTTTCTTCCTCAATTGGATGAATTGGGACTGGAGAATATGTAGTTCCAACAGGACGGTGCAACGGCGCACAGTGCTCGAGCCACAACTGATATTCTGAAGGAAGCATTTCCGTCTCGCTTAATCTCTCGTTATGGTGATTTGCACTGGCCGGCCAGATCACCAGTTTTTTGAAGTCGCGGGTTTACGTCAACAAGCCTCGGACTCTTGAAGCCCTTAAGGAGAATATTCGCCAGGAATGCGAGAACCTGTCGCCCAAAGTTCTGGCAAGAGTGATGGAAAATGCCATAAAACGGACCCGAATAGTTATCAACTCTGGCTATCGATATCATTTTCTCGACTTGATGGAATAAATTCTAATGGATTAAATAAACAAATTTCACAAGCAGTACCAAAGTTTATCATAAAAAAAAAAAATTACAGCAAAAGAACATCGGGTGATTACTTTTGCCCCACCCTGTATTAAAGCATAACTTGCAAGAAGTGTATTTTCATAAATGAATTAAATTAACGCCATCTACGAACGCATGGATTATAACGTATGTTACGTTTACCATTAATTAAAACTATTTATTCTTTATCATTTTTATGCGCCAATCTATGTTTGGCGAAAAACGCCCACGATTTATAGCTGGCCGAACAAATGCCGCAAATAAACTTATTCTGAACAATATCTACTTTGGTCTTGATGTCCGCGTTAGTGTGCGACAACTTATGTATATATAACATCTGTATAATCTTGCAACGAAATCCGCACACATCGCACTCGTATAACGGCGTGCTCGTAAGGCATCTGATCCTATTCGGTTTATGAATCTTTTCGTGCGCCACTAGATCCACTTTCGAACTCGCGACGAATCCGCAAACCCCGCAAGAACACGGTTTATTAAAAGAGAAATGCGTACGAACGTGGGCATTAAGTTCGTTCTTGACATTCGTTGTGTATTCGCATTTAGAACACTTATATAACATGGCGATGTTGTGTCTACGTATATGTTCCAATAGTTTATGTTTGATTTTTGCGCTGTATCCGCATATATCGCATGCGTACGGTCTTACTTCTGAGTGTGACGCTTTGTGTGCGCGTAAACCAGCCGGATATTGCGAGCAGTAATCGCATTTGTCACATTTTAGAGGTTTATTTCCCGTGTGTCGCATTTTATGGTAACGCAAGGAAGTTATGTACCTTGTCGTAAAGTCACACACGTTGCATTTGAACGGACGTTCGTTGTCGTGGATCATCTGATGTTGTTTCATGTTTCCGCCGTGGATTGTCGTGAAGCCGCATTGATTGCAAGTATACTGTTCTGTCGCCATGTGAATGATTCTATGCCGGTTTAATTTACCGTGAGATTTAAAGGTAGCGGAACAAATTTCGCATTTTATCTTCAGTCCAGTGTGTTTGATCATATGATGCTTAAAGAGATAGTCTAGATTGGTACCGTATCCGCAAGTATCGCAGTTATAGAGTTTGTGCTTCACCAGTACGTGCTTTTTTAGTAGTTTTCGGATGGATGTTACGAAGCTGCACTGCGAACATTCATGCGGTTTGCGTTTTAATTTCGGAGGACCCCTCTTTTCGATTCTCTTGATATCTTCGGGGGCTATAATAGTAAATTCAAAATCTTCACACGCCGTACTGGCAACTACTGAAACTTTAGATTCCGCATTAGCAACTAACGAATCTTTATATTCCGTATCAGTTGTTCCTACTGATTCCAGATTGGAAATTCCTGGATTCTTATATTTCGCATTTGCAACTTCTGAATCTTTATATTTTGTATTATTGACGACTGAATCAATTGATTCTGTATGACCAACTGCTGGATCCTTATATTCCATATTATCTTCTCGATCTTTAGATTCCGTATTAGTAACAATTGGATCAATTGATTCTGTGTGAGCAACTCCTGGATCCTTCGATTCCATGTGAGCAACTCCTGGATCTTTATATTCCGCATTAGCAACTTCTGAATCTATACAATCCATTTTAGTTAAATTTGAATCCGTAGATGCCGTATAAGCAATTACTAAATTCTTAGATGCTGTATTAGTAACATTGGAAGCTACAGACGCAGTGTGACCAACTCCTGAATCCACAGACGCTGTTTTAGTATTATTGCAATCCTTAGACGTCACATTACTAACTCCAGCTTCCACAGATCTATTGCCATTATTTTCCAACTTGGACATCACATCAGGATCAAAGTAATAAACTTTATTATTTTTACACTTCCGTGTCTTTGCACCTCTGGTTTTCTTTCTTTTGGGTCGATCTTTGACTCCGGGCACCTTCTCCACAACGATGAAGCCGTCCAAATCTCCCGACCCGACGAAAAGGATAAATTTCTGCTTCTTATTCTTGGGATAAGATTTGTCTTTATTTGACGATTTCCTTTCTGGTGTCTTTATAGTTTGCTTCTTAACCACGACAAAAGCTTCCAAATTGTCCGAAGTCAAATGCGTCATTACCTCCTCTTTCAAATTAATCTCAGAATATTCAATCTCTTCCTGAATCGTGACTTCGTTTTCGCCCGTATTGCCAATTTCGTCATCAGGTTCAATTTTCACCATGGCGTCGCAAGGAATGGATTTTGGATACGTAAGATCGACAATTTCATCTATGTTTCGGCGGGAAGCGGCGGTTTTTCGAATGCCGTTGGGTGTTGAACTCTCTGCCACCACTTTGGCGATGAGGCGGGCTTGCTTTCGTGTACGCATTTTGGAGACTTTTTAACCTAAAAAGGAAGAAGAACATATTATTTTAAAATAATTTAGTGCACTTTACCCCCTCCCCTCCCCGGCACCCTGTATATTACCTCTGTGGCGAGAGATTAATCTAGATTGTCTCGCTAATTGTAAACAACACGACCTACTTATCTACTTGCTAGTGAACTACCTACTCGCGACGTCTAGAGCTACCTACGACAATACGTTGCGAGTTGGTTTGGCACATTACGCCAACTCAGTAGAAGGTTCTAGCCTGTTGCCTAGAAATAATAGCAGCGCCAACGAAAGTTCCAGTAGGACCCAGAATGAGCGAGTGTCTCCGTTTTACTTACGATCTCGCCTACCTACTGTTGCCGTCGACCGTTCTGTATATATGCCCAAACCATCTAAGCGTCGCTTTGTTCACTACGCGCTTTGGGTAAATATTACCTGACGCACTTAATAGGCACAGAATACAGAAATTACACTTGGTTTCAACTTATTTAACCATTTCAATACCGGAGTTCCGCCCGAGGAACATGAACAAAAAAAATAATATATCTTGATTTTGTGAAAAAATACGCAGTACCAAATTTTTTGCGTATCACTTGTGAAAGATATTCCTCATAGCGTATTTTTTTATGCTAGGCTGAAACGTTTATTCCAGCAACAAATACTGTAAATATAACGACAGATCTCGTTTTGACTGTTTTGCTTGGACTGGGATACATTATTATTTTTATGTTTTTATATTATCTATATATTATTGCATACTGATTAAATTTTTTTTAAATAAAACAATTGTTTGTGTGATAGGTTGTTTTCATTACTAATCCAAAATAACCCTTTGAGATCTAAAAATAATAAACTACAAATAAGAAAAAAATCTAAATTAGTGATTTAACATGCTTAAAATGTGGTCTATATATGGAAATAAAAATGCAGTGCTGAAAGGGTTAACCCAAAGTATGAACCTATGTTTCTAAAATAGGATATCATGTGGGCGAAAACATGGGTCCCGTTAGAATTTTTGTTTTAAATCGCTACTACATCTTTGAAAATAATACATATATTTTAATGAACATTTTTACACACCCCAACTATTAAATAAGTTAAATCCTAGTTTTGTAATGCGACTCCATCAACTGAAGTTGAGGTCAGTGTTGACCCATTTGGTGATGTTAGCACTACCCGTTCTACGGGTTTAATAAGTGTAAGGTTGTATTACCCGTTCTACGTGTTTAATAAGTGTAAGGTTGTATTACCCATTCTACGTGTTTAATAAGTGTAAGGTTGTATTACCCATTCTACGTGATTAATAAGTGTAAGGATGTATTACCCGTTCTACTGGTTTAAATATAGTTTCATATTGATTAAATATTCTTCTCCACAAAAGACAAGAATTTAAAGATGGGAAAGATTTGGTTAACTTTATAAAATACATATATATATAGTTGGAACCCGCACAAAGAGATTGGTATAAAATATTTATATAAAATTATCGGACAACAACGCCTTTTCCGCCATTGAAGTAGGACTGGCGTAAAGGGTATAACTACCCTCCCGGACAGAAGTGTGTTAACATTATTTTGTCAAAACATGACGTTGGAATAAACTTGTTGCATTTTGCTGCATGCGTAATACGCAATAAATTATAAATAACACTTGGTTTCAACTCAATTACTACAAAAAATAACTATTTATATCGGGGGAGATGGTAAAAAATTCATCTACCCTTAGAAGAGGGCTTATATTTTGTAAATATCTCAAAGCCAAATATAGGGTTTTCCAATAAGAGGTGTTATGTGTATTTAATTCCGGCCATAAAATGACTTTTTATGGCCGGAATTGGATGGTATTGATCTGGACAACGTTTACTTTCAACAAGACAGCGCTACGTGCCACACAAGCAACGAAACCATTGATCTTTTACGGGAAAAGTTTCCGGACCGTGTTATCTCACGAAGAGGTGATCACAATTGGCCACCGAGATTAACACCTTGCGACTTCTTCCTTTGGGGCCACGTGAAAGAGAAGGTCTACGCCAACAGCCCAGCGTCGATTCAAGACCTCAAAGATGGAATTCATGAGGCTATCGAGGACATAAGGCAGCCACAGCAGCGATTTGGTTATGGAAAATTTCATGAAAAGGATATGGTCCTGTAGGCGTGGTCGTGGTGGTCATTTGACTGATGTTATTTTTCACTATTAACGGCTTACCTTCCTCTTTATAATGAAATAAACATTCGATCATTTATATTAAAAAAAGGCATTTTTCTTTGAATATCAAAATAACACCTCTTATTGGAAAACCCTATATAATATTGACAATTATATTAGAAATAATTGATAGGCATCTACAATATCAACGTTTACTTAGGAATTTTCATGGACAATATTGAAAAGCGTTCAAAACTTCTAAATCCTAGCTCTATACAATGCACATTGCAGTGCACCTGAAGGTAGGGTAATTTTTGGATAGGGCCTGACACGCTTATTACGAATATTTTTTAGAAAAAAACTTTATATTCGCCTTAATTACTATAAAAGAAAACTTTTTGCATTTCGGGCGGCGGAAAATTATGAATTTAAATTTTCAATTGCGTTAACCAAAATTCACTTCGCGAATCGATGCGGCGGCAATCAGCTGCCATTAGGTACGTCACTGTTATTGTTGGTATCCCTGATACATTGCGTAGATACGACTATGGCTAACTTCGTGGAAGACAAATGGATTTGTATCACAAACCATGTTACACAAACCTAGCGTAGCCGGTAAACTAGTTGAAAACTGGGATGTTTTTCTTGCCTTGACGCGAGCAGGCGTTATTAAGGGGCACTTTCCTTTGTATCACAAACCATGTTACACAAACCTAGGTATCCCACGAAGATAGCAACGGTCGTATTTAGCTCTTGTTAATGCATCAGTGATACCAACATAACAGTGCGTTCCTAATGTCGCCACATCGATTCGCGGAGTGAATTTTGGTTTTACGCAATTGAAAATCAAAATGCATAATTTTCCGCCACCCGAAATGCAAAAAGTTTCCTTTTATTGTAATTAAGGCGAATATAAAGTTTTTTTCTAAAAATTATTCGTAATAAGCGTGTCAGGCCCTATCCAAAATTTACCGAAGGTAGTCAGGATTTCCTGAACTGCTATTGTAGTTGGTCGTATCCTAAGGGTTAAAGTTCAATTTTTTCTCAATCAAATCTAAGTCTAAAGGTTAGGAAATGAGCAATAATTATTAAAATAACCCAAACTAGCAATCTAAAAAGCTGTTTTGTGAATGTTTAATTAAACCCCCGACCTAAATAGTTGTCTCCATTAGATGTTTAAATTGAAATCAAGTGTTATTTTTTTAGAGCATTTGCATTATGCGGGATTCGACAACTTAACCACCATTTTCTGTATATTATAATATACCATAATAAATATAAAACATCAAATTAATGAAATACATAAGTACAGATCTTACATTAAAACTGACCTTATTTTAAACAAAATCGTGTAATTTTGAGAAAGCTCACTGCGGAAGTGTGAAATTTCTTCATCAATATATGATTGAATGTGTCAATAATTTATATTTCTTTAATATATTGCAGCCTACTTCAATTATCGTTTTCCCCGTGAAATATTGTGTCAAAACCAAATCGGTGATAGGTGATATTGCTTTCTTAAAACTATGGCATCTGGTTTATCTGTGATCTGTCATCTGTCAGATCATAATGTTGCCAGTACTCGGTTATTTCTAAATATGTTTTAAAATTGAAAAAGTTCTTACTTAGGCGATTTCCGTGATCGAACGGTTAAATCCGGGCGTTTTAAAAAAATTTAAAGTGCTTAGTTCTTCTAAACTACGCAACCGATTTTGGTATGGTTTTCACTAGCATTTAGAGAATTTCTTGCGAAAGGCTTACATATATTATACATGCATATAATATTTATAAAAACTAGAGAAAAGCGAGCAACGCCTGGTCTATGTCGGCTAATATATTTATAATACTAGTTAACTAATTTCTGGGGGTTATCTTTAGGAGATAGACATACAAAACAACGGGCTTTTCTGTAGGCCTTTTTATGATACACAATTCCGTTGTACATTATTTTGATGTATCTCATAAGATTTAGCCAGCGTTAGCCATGTAAGCGCCCAAAAAATTTTTTTTAACTCGATTACAAAACATCAACTTTTTTCTACTTTTTGTAAATATAATATGTTTATAGTTTATGTATAAACCTTCCGGAATAAATCCTCCTCTTAAAAATTCTATTTTTTAATATCCGGTGATTTTTGCGCTAGTGTTTCAATTTTTAAATAAAAATAACAAATACAAAATTTAACGTTTATATTATTTAATATTTGTATTTCTTACAATAAATTTACACTATTTAAATGTCACAGAGTAGGTATTACATATAATATAAAACAAAAATATCCTTTCCTCACCATAAAGAGGCGCGGCTTTTGTGTTTGGTGAGGGAATTCTAGCTCCATTATAAAAAATCAGTAATCAATTGAATATTCTAAATAATAGATTTAAAGATTAAAAAAAAATAATAACCAGTAAGATAATTTTTCAATTTTAGCTGAAATTTATGAATATTTTCGATAATTTTTTGATTTAAAGTAAGTTATACTTAGATAGAAATATGTATTTTTAGATTTAAAGGGAGGTTGTTAAAGTAAGTTATACTTAGATAGAGATAGCCATTTTAAGATTTAAAGGAATTTTGTCAAAGTAAGTTATACCTACCCAGATAGAGGTAGGTATTTTTAGATTTGAAGGAAGGTTGTTAAAGTAAGTTATACCTAGAAAGAGATAGGTATTTTTAGATTTAAATGAAGGTTGTTAAAATACGTTATACCTAGATAGAGATATGTATTTTCAGATATAAAGGAAGGTTGTTAAAGTAAGTTCCACCTAGATACAGATAAGTATTTTTAGATTTAAAGGTAGTTAGTTATACCTAGATAGAGATAAGTATTTTTAGATTTAAAGGAAGTTTGTTAGAGTTAGTTATACCACGATAGTGATAAGTATTTTTTTTTAATTAAAGTAAGTTTGGTAAAGTAAGTTATACCTAGATAGAGATAGGTATTACGAATGTGTTTGGTATTAGATTTTGGGATTTTAATATTATTCTGAAATCTTGTTGATATATTGAATTGTAAGTTATTTAATTGCTTTTCCTTATACTTGTTGTAACGAATATTTTTTATACTGTCTTCTTTTGTGGCAAATGCGACATTGCTTTAAATTGGTTATTTTGTTGTTGTGAAATTAAAAAGGTCCCCGTTAATCGCCGTTTCTGGATAATCAACAATAAATTACAACTTCTGTCCACGGTCATACGGTTATGATTGCCAGCTGACATTTGGAATGATGAATGAGCCGCCATCAATAACACTCCTTACGTAGATGGCGATAAGGCTTGAATTCCCGCTTACAGCTGTTTTGATTTATGCAAAAAAAAAACATGGCCAAAAACTGCCTTTTATTGTATTTTGTGGATGTTCAGGCATAAATATTTAAATGTTTTCCTATCATTTTATAAATAACTTAATTTGCCACATTATAAAATAAAATCATAACCGAAAATGGGTTCGTAAGTAGGAGATTTTAAATTTTTAAGCAGTTTTCATAGGCCTTATAAATAATTTTTTTCTGGGCTTATAAAAAGACTTACGTAAAAAATACTCGATGATTTCAAAGGCCAAGATGTATTCTACTCGCGGAATTTATTTAAAGCATCTGAAACATTTCTAGGCGACCAAATTTTCAAACCAAAAACACATGATTTTGCATTACTACGTAGTGCATCGCCTTTACAATAAAAACTCAAATCAACACAAAAAAATAAAAATAAAATAGAAATAGTAGGTAAACAAATTAGTGAAAATTCATAATATAGTCAACTAAACATGTATTTCGTATCCCCTTCATTGTAACGATAGCAACCATTCGCAGCAAAGCTTTTAGAAGCAATGCAACGATGTTGTAATACAAATTGACAGTGGTACTTCGTTCCAAAGCTTTGACGAAGAATAGCTATAACTCCCCTCAAACACAGTAGTTTTATGTTTGGGGAGAACACTATGCGTACGAGAGTCACGGGATCATTGCAATCTGTCAAACAGATAGGCAGGAACCTTTGAATTCATCAAATTGAACATTTGACCCAGTTGAAACATAGACTTGAAAGACTCGCAGTACTCGCAAAACATGCAATACGCGCAATACTGATAGTTGAATCATTGTACTGAGTTACTTATACGAGATATGATACGAACTACGAACGTTGGAATGTTTTTTTGGTGATTTTATGTAGGTACACTAAAAGTAAAGTAAGTACAAGTATACACCCAGCGGGCCGCGGGTTGGCAACCCTTGATCTAAACGGTGTTAGAAAGAGAAAACACCACTATATTTGAATTTAGAAGTTTACAACAGACAAATTGAAATGTGTACCTCCATGAAACCAAAGATTTCGACCGAAATTTGAGAAAAAAATATGTACCTAACTTTGTTTATTTTGTAATTAATTATTTTTATATGAAACTACAAAAAAGTGATCTTACGATAACGTTCATAAAACATTTGTCTAAAAAAATAAGATTGTTTTCATGTATTTTTTTGTTATCAGTAATTTTAGTTACAAAAAACGTAAAGTGGAACATTTTTAAAAGTTTTTTTATGTTTGCATAAATTTTTTTAATATATCAACTAATATGTTCATTTCTAATAAAACAAAAATGATATAGTGTTTCAACACCTTACAAAAACTGTTTTTAGTTTTCGAATAAGTTCAAAATATTCCATTTATTTAGATTTGATTGCAAAGACAGAATATGAGTGCGGCCTAGGGCTGCCACCTCTCCGGGTTTGCATGGTGCATGTCCGGGCTACGGGTTTAACATCGATATCTCCGGGTCAGACCGGGCGGTGGTAGTGAATCGACAGACGACCATCACGGTAACTGTCTGACTGAGTGAATGCATGATGAATTTTACGGTGCCAAAATAATGAGAAACATAAAGTTTTTGAGGTCTTCTGATCAGGATCAATTAAAAAAATAAGCCAATGAGGTTTACAGGAAAACTCTTGAATACATAAAGAAATATTATGATTTTGAGGATTCTGTATTGAAAATCTTTTCCAAATTCGATCTAACAAGTGCAGTAATTTACGAAAATACTGTGGAAGCTGTCGAATCACTTGGTTTGAAAAATGTCGACGAAGATGATGAAAACTTTATGACGAGACCCAAAAATGAAACCAAGTATTTCCTCAGTTCGTACAATCTAGTGATTCAACATTGCCTGTTGATTTACGATGGGTTCAGTTATTCAAAGTCACCTCAATCTTCACCGAACTGCCAAAAATAATTGGAAATTTTTTTCAATCCCTATAAGCAATGCTTTTGTTGAACGCGTCTTTTCTTTAATGGGAAATTTGTGGACAGACGAGCGAAACTGCTTGTCAGTGGACATGGTGAAGGCAGAGTTAATTATGAAGATTAATTACAATATGAATTGCCAAGAATTTTTGAAGAAACCTGAGCAAGAAAAGATGCTTAAACAATCCCTTCAGAATGATCAGATTCAGTGGAATACACATTGCCTACTTATCACGAATAAACATAGAAAACATATCTATTTCTTCAAAAACATTAGAAACATACTAGACTCCAAATCTATGAAAATAGTTTATTACTCTCTTTGTCAATCTATCATTGAGTATGGAATAATCTCATGGGGAGGTGCAACACTATCAGCTATAGATTCATTATTTATCGGAAGCACAAAAATTAATTATGACATATATTCTTAAAGTTCCCTTAGAAACAAGTACTGCAGATATATTCTACAATTTCCATGTATTAGATATTCGACAAATTTACACAAAAAACTATCTTAACTCATCTGTTTAAAAATAAAACACATCCATTTTAAGAAAATACCCAAAATATTGTAAACACGAGGCACAAAACCAAATTACTTATACAAACACCTAAAACAAACGCAACATTTGGTCAAAGAAATGTCAAATACATTGCGTCTAAAATATACAATAACCTACCTGAAAAAACGAGAAAATCGAATAATATTAACAAATACAAAATCCTGATCAAACAATGGATCATCGAAAAAGGTCGTGCAATAATTAGTCACCTCACCCAAATATAATCCATTATTGTTACCACTACCTACCAACCTGAAAATTTTTATCAAATATTTTTGCTTTATTGAAAAATGTACTTTATTTTAATATTATAAAATATTTGTAAAGTAGTCTGTCTCGGCACAGGATTTCCTAGTGAGACAGGCAAAGCCAAAAAAAAAATGTAAACCTTTTTATATAGATGCACATAATAAATAAATAAAATAAATAAATAAATAGATGAAGAATATATAGTTTTAAGTGTCAAGCTGGTCCAAGTCAGTTTAGCACTAGCAAGGTCATTTATATTTAAAAAAAACATTCTTCTTCTTCGATGGCGCTACAGCCCATATCGAGCTTTGGCCTCCTGCAACAGTCGCCTCCAACTCCTCCTGTCCTCAGCGGCTGACTTCCAGTTTGTCACCTGGAGAAGCTGTGCTGCATCCCCTCTTACCTCATCTTCCCACCTCAGTCTGGGTCTTCCCACTTTTCTCTTTCCACCTGGGTGACCAGTCAGAATTCTTTTTGGGACGCGTGTATCCGGCATTCTCTGTACATGCCCAGCCCATCTCAGCCTGAGGAGTCTCATGTGTGCAGAGATGCTAGGGGCCTTATATATATCGTACAATTCTATATTGTGCCGGATACGCCACTGTTCGCCCTCTTTCACGGGTCCACATATTCTTCTCAGCACCTTTCTTTCAAAAGTATCCAGCATTTCAGCCATCTTTACCGTCAGTGTCAGCGCCTCACATCCATATGCCAATACAGTTCTTACAATGGTCTTATATATGGTTATTTTGGTTTTTCTGTGGACACTACGTGACTTAAACACTGGCAGCAAAGAGAAGTATGTTTTGTTGGCTGCTGTGATTCTCCTTCTGATTTCTGCTGGATCCTCATTGTTCTCTGTCAGGCTGGAGCCCAGGTAGGTGAATTGATCGACCACTTCGTATGAGTAGTTGTCTTTAAATAGTGCACTATTTCAGCCATTAAGGAGGTCTTCGACCCTTTAGAAACAGCGGCGCGGGAAGTAGGACTGCGAGTTAATGTTGACAAAACAAAAATGATGGTACAGATCAGGAACCCTTCACACAGAAGAAGAAGTAGTGCACTAAAAAAACATTACCAATGGTAATTTACCATGACATTTTGCCTTAATTAAATAATTCTTACTAAAAAAGTTTAAATTTAATTAAAAAAACAATATTTCTAAAATCTCCGGGTCTACTGTTTTTGAAAGGTGGCAGCCCTAGTGAGTAGTCGATGAAACCCCAGATAGTTAGTGACGCAAATAGAAATATTGCTTTTGGACACAAGGTGCAAGAGTTAACTTACTAAGTACCCATATAATGTATTTGCAAGGAACGATGTTTAATGTCTGCTTTGTTCTGTTTGATATGTTAACGTTATTCAGTCTTTTGTACAATGAACCATTGAATTGTCGATCTCTCCCGACATGTAGTTGCCAACAGCCGAGTATTGCTTACAGATTACTAATTATTATTGAATACGCCGGTGGTCCACGGATATAAATTTCTCGTGACAAAAATTTAATTTAATTTCAATAAACCTAGTAACTAGTTTACACGTCGGCCTAGACCAGAGGTTCCCAAAGTGGTCTGTATGGACCCCCAGCGGTCGATATCGGCTTGCTATGTCAGCGAGAAAAAAATTTGGGGGTCCACGAGATTCAAATGGGGGTACATACGAGCGGACCACCATTTACCTTAAGTCAACATTTAGGAGTTAAATGACACAATAGACCTAACACAAATATAATAGACTGAGAAATTACTTATTTGATTTTTGTATTTTTATATTTCGTAAAGTTGTTTAATGAGGTATATAAATAGAGTCTACGTTCCTTTTCTCGTCAGAATTAATATATTCAAGCAAAACATTGCACATTGGAAGCCGAGAATTTTTCTAGTTCCCCAACTTGTTTTTGAAAAACGTCCAGAGTAATAATGAAGTTCCACATTTAAATGCACTTCACACAGACTTCAAAACTAAGTTTGAGGACATTTTGACTATCGAAATGGAACGTTGAAGAATCGGAATACATGTGACAAGAAGAACTGACCGGAATAAGCACTGACAAAGAACTTAAGGGGCAGTTCTGTAGGACAGAAAGAAATTCCCGTTGCTTATCCTGCTTCATTTTCATTTGGTGTAATACCTCACAAGGGTGAGCTTGTCTGCACAATGTAAAGACAGATGAACTATACCGCCACCCGGTTGTTGGACAGGCAAAGAAAGGGAATCTTTTTACTAAAAAAATAAATGATTATCACATGGGACGTTAATAGTTTTAGGAAAAGTCAATATTCGGCAGGCAAAAAAGTTTAGGAACCTCTGGCCTAGACTTAGACTAGTACTCCATTGTAATCATTTGCGTCGTTGGACAAGAAATTATTATCAAATTATTACAACTGGAAAAAAGCAATAATAATATCGAAATATAAAGAAAACAGTTGACTCAGTTTGATTAAGTTTATAATGAAACTCTAACCGCAGAGATTGTCCGGACCGTGATTAGTTCTTGCGAACATACTCCGCTTCCGCTAGTCATAACAACAGACTTCCCATTACGTGATAATTCAATATTTGGGCTACAGGGAAAATTATGTTATTATTAAGGCGAAGCTTAATGCCAAATCACTATTTTGATTAATCTTTATATAACGAATTGGTGTACATTATGAATACCAAAAAATATGCTTTACTTAAATTGAAGGTTTTCCTATCGTTTCGCTTCAGTAGAATACAAATAAAAAAAATTACTCAATAAAAAATATAAATGCAAACTACTACAGAACATATTTTTCAATAGAAATGTATGAACGCGTAAAGGAAACAACATTTAAAAAATACAGTTTTATAGCTAAGATTATCTGTGACAGTTTCACTTGATTAACTTTTTTGCTTTCTTATAAAATTATTTACAAAATAAGTAAAAACCAGTGTTTTTCTGGAAATCGAACGTTTCTAGACTCCGTTTGTCAAGCGATTTAATGCATATTACCTACGATATAAGGTGTACCAAGAATATACACATTTTTGGCTTGTAGCTTCCTCCTAAAATAGAAATAAGAAACTTTCCGGGGTTATGAATAAATTGACAGTATTTGAATTATTCCTCCTTTTACCATCATTATAGTGGGTGCGTGTTGCTTGTGCAGTGATGGAGGACTTAGCTATACAGAGAGTTGAACCTCGATGTCTGTGTGGGAACTGGGAACCCACCGCGTTTGTAAATTTGACTATTAGGCCAGTGAAATTAGCGCCAAAAAGGGGGTCGCGATCGTAATTACTCCGGTAGTCCCAGTTTTTTTATATGTTTTATAAACTGATCCCCTGATGTAAAATCTGAGTTTCCGACCTTGGCGCACCTGTGCTCGCGCCGCCATTTTGAAAAAACCGGCCGAAAAAATGCGCCAAAATCTAGTTTTTCCCAAATATCACATTTCCGATGTAAATTTCGGCTAAAGTAAATTTACAAGTATAATAGAACATAAAATTACCTACAACTTTTATGAAACTAATTTTCTTCTATCTCTAATAGGTATCGAGTTAGAACGTCGTAAAGGTGCGTATATTTTAGAAAAAACAAGTTTTTCGCGCGAATAGGTTTGGTTTTTCGTAAACACCTCGTTTCCAGTGGAATGTTTGGAAAATTTTATTAATACCAATTATGTAGAGCATAAAACTTCCAAAAAGATGTTAAATTTTTATGTTTATATAGTTTTTTTTACCGATATAAAGTATAAACAAATCTACGATTTTTCTTTGCATTTTTAAATACATACATCTTACGAGTATGAAAGATTTACAAAAGAGGGCTACATACGGTCTCATAAATTTTGGTCAGGGATTTGGTCTGACATGACCATCGAACATGACCATCTGGAGGTTTGACCCAAGGACGGGGTATCACAGACAGTTCTATCCTTCGTTGGACTGCTGGATTCGTTTATCTGCATAACATTTGTGAGGGTATCGAGTCATTCTGTGGGATTGAATCAGGAAAGTCAGAGCAACATGTAGAGATGAGGCTTACAAGAATTAAGAGGGATGATCGAGACGTTCAAACTCTCATTGATTGGTTTGCTTGCCATGAACCATTTCCTAAAACAAACGTGATTATGTCTATTAGCAGTGGCACGATTGGGCATAGCAAAGTCACTTGTCACATGGCTGAAAAGATGGAGAAAATTGCTATGTCTAAAGATATCAACCAGAACTTTGGAAACCTACTCTTAACCCATTCATGACGAACTATTTTTTTTTCGAATTTCGCGCAGAAAATTCACAGAGTGGTTGGTTTTGAAAGTAGAATAAGAACGTTTTTTTCGGAATTTGAAAAAATCGTCTCCTCATCCCCCAGGAGCCTCGAGAAGGATGAGGTCCATATGGATCTTTCGGCAAATAACTAGTCAGAAATTTCATTTTTTCATCTTTATTGTTCAAAAAGTGTAATTTTCAACAACATTATTTAGTGTGATAGCCCTCGAAGCATTTCACGCATAGTCCGACCTTACATGTGATGCGACGGATGCGCTGCTTGCTTTTACAAGATGCACAAGACAGTTTTCCTCCCTTATTAGTCTCAGTTATCGGTATTGGCCCAGGATAATGGGGGACGGAGGTATCATACTGCATCGCCGTTTGACCTATTTTGGTGAGTTTGTCGGGTGCCTTGAAGTATTTCTTGATAGAATACTTCTCGCAGTAATGCTTTGATATTTCTTCACGGAATTCTAACTGCCCCAATTTAAAATTGCCCGTGGCTTTGCGCTTCAGTAACCAGCAATTCTGAATGGTTACATCAATGGCCCAGGTAAAAATGGACCACCACCATTTCTGTTGGCGAACAGTAATGCGATAACATGCAACGTTTTGGTCCATTCTGTCAGTTCCGCCCATATTCGTGTTATATTGATGAATTGCATATGGCCTCTGTATACTGATCTTTTTTTGCTCCTTCCGTGAGTAACGGCTTGCTAGATCCAATGGATTCTTTCCGTATTTTGTTGAAGCTACAGAACAAACAGCGTTATCAACCCATTGAGTAACGTAGATGGGGGTCTTGCCAAATGATGTCTGCGCACTTTCAGTATGTCCTCGAGAAAGCACACCTTTGTTGTATTTTGACATTGTTGCCTTCTTCTTGGGGATAGGAGATGAACTGGGAATCCGATTGTCTCGAATTGTACCTGTGCCATTGTATCCATAAAAATGCAAATAGTACAACAATGGCATACCCGTAAAAAGATTATCAAAGTAGAAGTGATATGGCAATTCGCGCTTTTCCACTGGCAATTGATCGACCAACATAAGTAGTGGTGAAGCATTCAAGCCTACAACACCCATACTCCTTTGGAATCCGGGGATTGCTGCCTTGGTAGATCTCAAAATTGATCAAGTAACCGGAGGGTGTATTTAGGCTCCACACTTTATATCCGAATCGAATGGGTTTGCCTTTTATGTATTGCTTACATCCATGGCGGCCATAGTATGGAATCATCGATTCATCATAACTTAAATTTTCTTCTGGGTGGAAGTTTCGCATAAACCGTTCAATAAGCCTATCTGTAAATAGACGTAACTTCCACATCCGGTCTGCACTATTGAACTGATTTGGTGAAGCAAAGTGTATCATTTTGTGTATCTGTTCAAATCTATCACGAGACATGGTGGACGCAATCTGCTTATTGTAGAAAGGGCGAGAGCTGCTCCAGTACAATCGAGTTGATGGAATCGGGCATAATCCCGATTTTATAAGTATACCCATGTACGCTTTGATATCCCCGACAGTTAAAGGTGATACTTTATGACTATTTTCAGGGTCTTGCTTGGTCTGATATTTGTTGGATTCTGTAACGATGAATTCGTACATTTCGTT
Source organism: Hesperophylax consimilis (assembly GCF_061612785.1). Taxonomy (NCBI): domain Eukaryota; kingdom Metazoa; phylum Arthropoda; class Insecta; order Trichoptera; family Limnephilidae; genus Hesperophylax; species Hesperophylax consimilis. Next base: position 17,985,349 of record NC_142855.1, on the reverse strand, counting down.
GTCAAAATTTAGTTCAAATAATTCCACCGGTGATAAAGCAGCTACGTCGGTATAATTTCCTTCGGGAAATATGCTAGAAACAATTGGCGTCACATCGTTAGACTTCCATTGAAACATAGTTTTCGGACCAGGCATACGTTTTGGAATGCGATAAGGTGGTTCAGCGGGATCATTCACTCTGTCTCCAGTACTAACACGGCATCGTTTCAAAGGAGGCTCGAAAGAAGTGCTTGCAGACGCTTGACCGTGTGATGCTGAAGCGTCGAATAAATTTATGTCGAAGTCACTGAAAGTTGAATCCAAACGCTCGTCTCCGAAATGCTCTAGATTAGGGTTCTCTTGATCTGAATCATAATCGGGCGTATCTTGTCCCTTTTTGTGTCGACGGCGATTTACGATTTGGCAATTAGAAAACAATTGCGCTCGAGAAATATTGGCAATTATTCCACCGTCATCTTCATCAGCTGAATCTGCTCCGGACAAATCACTCTCATTTGGCGGCTCCATATACACATCCACATCCACTACCTCATCATCCTCCAAATTCGTATCCGATTGTTCTTCAAGCAGTAACATCACTTCTCCAACAGTCAGACCCCTAAAAAACACGAAAAAACAATGAAATCTGCGAAAAATTACAATTTATGTATAGTGAGATCTGCCGAAAGGTCCATATGGAGCCAAAAATCAAAACCTTCAATTCAAAGTACTCTCTTTGATACAATAAGGATTATTTTTGTAACAATATGTCTATAAATAGTTAGTAAATTTCATTCTTTACGGATCATAAACGGTTTTGGAAAAAAAAAATCAAATCTACACATAAGTTTATTGGATTACTTACTTCACTCGCTTTGACATTTTGAAAAATTTGCACTTTTTTTCAAACTCCGTTTATACACGTCTGTCCACGCCGGCACATGCAAACGAACTGAGCGCCTCTAAGACAAACGTGTTTGTACATGCTTGTAGACTACATAAAACTGAATTTCGCATCGCCATTTTAATATATCGGCTTGATGTGACTAATTGAGGTCCAACACTTTTTCGAGGTCCATATGGCACCTTCGTCATGAATGGGTTAAGAGGAAGCTACAAGCCAAAATTGTGTATATTCTTGGAATACCTTATATTGTAGGTAATAGGCATTACTTGCACAAAACTGGTTTTTATTTATTTTGTAAATAATTTTGTAATAAAGCAAAAAAGTTAGTCAAGTGAAACTATCAGAAATAATCTTAGCTATAATACTGTATTTTTTTAAAGCTGTTTCCTTTATGCGTTCATACATTTCTATTGAAAAAAATTTTTTTTTAGTAGTCTACAGATATATTTTTTATTGAGTAATTTATTATTTTATTTGTATTCTACTGAAGCGAAACGATAGGAAAACCTTCAATTTATCTAAAGCATATTTTTTGGCATTCGTAATGTACACCAATTCGTTATAAAGATTAATCAAAATAGTGATTTAGCATTAAGCTTCGCCTTAAAACGTAATGATGCTATATTTTCTCTTGCGGCGGTGATCACAGCAGTGTCAAAAATCAGGGTGTGACTATGGCAATAGATCCATTAATGCTATTTCATCGTATGTGTATTGCCAAAAGGTCTGAAAGTGAACTTAAAGAATATTTCCAATATGAACTCTCTCCTGTCCCATTGTCTCTTTTCTCAGAGGAAGGAACGAAGTGTATATTTTACTCATCATCCAACCCTCTACCAAATAATACAGGGAAGCAGTAAAATACACGTAATTGATGGAGGATATTTACTGCACAAAGTTGTATGGGGACGTGCTCAACCTTTTTCAGTGATTTTCCAGCAATATATCAGAAATGTACAAAATCATTATGGATCCAATGCAGTAGTGGTATTCGATGGATACCCAGATTCTATGGAAAAGAAAAGCACTAAAGGGGTGGAAAGAGCACGGCGTGCCAGAGTTACAACTTCTGCTGAAGTTTTGTTTTTTGAAAGCATGCACCCACAAGTGTTACAGGAAAAGTTTCTAGGAAATGAGAAGAACAAGTCTCGTTTTATTTCCCTACTCAGAACCTCATTTGCACGATTCCACATAACGACAGTACAAGCTGAAGAGGATGCTGACGTTCTCATAGTAGCCACAGCAAACTCGTTGTTATATCAACATGATGTAGTCATAATCGTTGGTCAAGATATTGACCTGCTGGTACTCCTCACAGCTCTCTCACCTCCCAACGTATATTACAAAAAAGTTGGTAAAGATGAATCATCTAACAAATGTTTTAAACACATTGAAATAGTTGGAAACATTTTATTCCTTCATGCCATTAGTGGTTGCGATACAACTCGAGCTCCGTTCGGTCAAAGCAAATACTAATTTTGTAATATTCTTCTCAAGAACCGCTCAGTGAATGAACTTGTTCGTGTATTTCAAGATCCAAAAACAAAGCCAGAAACAATCACTTTGGCTGCCGAACAATTATTTGCACTTTTGTATGGCGGCAATGAGATATCAAATTTGGAAAATTTAAGGTCCATCATTTTTGTCAAAGGGGTAAGAAAGAATAAATTCCATTTATCCAGGCTACCACCCACTAAAGATGCAGTACAGCAACACGCTTCAAGAACATACTTACAAGATACAAGTGCAGACTTGGCTTGGTTACGACAATTATTTATTTTATTTTGATTTTATGGATTCTTTCGTAACCTCTAACTAGCTAGGGCTTATAACAATACCCTTTTAATACCACTTGGCCTTATTACTATTAACATCTGATGGTCGTATTTACAAGACTGATTTTACGTTACATTCATGAGTTTTATGAGGAAAAAATGTTAAGGCGATGCACTACGTAGTAATGCAAAATCATGTGTTTTTGGTTTGAAAATTTGGTCGCCTAGAAATGTTTCAGATGCTTTAATTAAATACTGCGAGTAGAATACATCTTGGCCTTTGAAACAATCGAGTATTTTTTAGATGAGTCTTTTTATAAGCCAAGAAAAAAATAATTTGTAGGCCTATGAAAACTGCTTTAAAAGTTCAAAATCTCCTACTTACGAACCCATTTTCGGTTACGATTTTATTGTATAATGTGGCAAATTAAGTTATTTATAAAAAGATCCGAAAAAAAATAAATATTTATGCCTGAACATCCACAAAATAAAATAAAAGACAATTTTTGGCCATGTTTTTTTCTTGCATAAATCAAAACAGGCGGATAGTGTTAAGCGGGAATTTAAACCTTATCGCCATCTACGGAAGGGTTGTTATTGATAGCGGCTCGATTTAAAATATTACACGACGTAGTGCATCATCTTAACTGCATAAAAAACCTCATACAAATTATTATTATGATTTACTGAATGTAAATATTTCATCTTTGGGCTGCGTCCTTTTCGCTTCGGTGGTCCTGCACATTTACCTGCGGGGAGAAAAAACATTTGGGAGAAAATCATTTTGTTACATTAAAAAGGATACTTTGCTAATAATTATCATCTTCTTCTTCTAATTGTTCGCTGTCGCTGTCATCATTCCCATGGAACTTCATGATGAGATGTTTGTTTGGGCATCCTGTGTTTGTAGTTGAAAGCGAGATCCGTTGGCGAGTTGTAATTCCCCAGCGCTTTTATTAACGCATTTTCCGGATTTAGATTGTTGTAAAATCGTTATGTGAGTAGGTATGCGTGTTCCTGTAGTAGTGTGGGTATATCTTCTCGATCGTGTAGCTTTTTATACATTTGTTTTGTTTAACTTGAAGTTTGTTATGTGTGAGCAATGTTACTCCAAACCGGTAAAGCGTACTTAAGTGCTGGGCGAATTATGCTGGGGTACAGATGTATTTTCTTTCTCTTTGCTAGCGAGCTCTATCTGTTGAATATTGGGCTTATCGATCCTATTGCTTTCTGAGTTGTTGCTTTCGCTATGTCGATGTGAGCTTTCCAATTTAGTCGTGAGTCCATTGTGAGTCACAGGTACTTAACTTCGGATTTCCAATCTAGTATTGGTCACGACAAAAATCCAACTGAATGGGGGTGGAAAAAGGATGCTGTTGGGTTACTAACTCCAGTATCAATGTTGAAGGAAGCTACAACTCAGGCAGTAGCGAAACTATAGGGTGGCAGGGCTGGCAAAATGCCACGGGCCCCACGGCGGCCGGGGCCCCACGGGGCCGTGGGTGAGCTCAGAAGTCAGTAGTAACGTAACATTTTTAACAAAATTTAGTCAAAATTATACATTTTATTTTATTTTATGACGACTGGAAACATATTGTAGACGCTATAGAAAGACACGAGACATCTAAAATTCACCTGGATTCTTGTTTAACGTATCAACAATGGCTGCTACATGGCACACTAGGTGAAGAGCAAGAATTCATGATCAAGAAAGAAAAATCTTTTTGGCGCCAAGTACTCTCTAGACTCCTTGATGTTACTCTGACACTTTCAACGTGTAGGTGCCACAAAGAAAAAGCAGATTGCAATGATCCAAGTTCCCGAGGAAACTTTTTGAGTATTTTGGAGTTATTAGCAAAAAACCATGTCCAACCAAATTATTAAATCCATAAATCACAAAAATAAACCTATAAATAAGTGTCGAGGACAAGGATATGATGGTGCTAACACAATGAAAGGCACTTATGGTGTAGTTCAAAAACTCATAAAAGATATCGAGCCAAATGCGGTATATGTTCACTGTGCTTCTCATAACTTAAATCTAGTACTTAATGATGTAGTAAGAGAGGTTATTGATATGCAACTTTTTTGAAACAGTTCAACAAATGTATAATTTTTGTGGGCATAGTTTCAAAAAGGAATATCTTATCAAGTTTTATATCTGATAAAGAAGGGGAGTCTTCAACTTAACATTAAAAACATTGGACCCTACTAGATAGTCAGGACGTTATGATGCTACTTTTGCTTTAAAAGTTCAGTTTGTTGAAGACTAGACAGGCTACGTAACTTGGCTATTCTGTCTATTGAAAATTCAATTGCGTGATCTTTAAACTTTGATGACGTTATTGATACTTTTGCGGAACAGAAAGCTCAGAGAAAAGAATTTTATTCATAAATATTTTGTAAAGACTAAATTGTTTTTTTTTTCATTATACGTACATATGATACCTATGCTTTTGAAAATAAAAATTCATACAATATTAGTAATACTAATAAAAAATAAATTACAACGCGACTGTGATTTTTATTGCCCCATCCAATGAATTTGCCACGGGCCCCCGATGGTATAGTTTCACCATTGAATTCAGGCCTTGTAAAGGCTGATATATTATCATGTCAATGCAAAAAAGGTTGCGTTGGAAAGTGCACCTGCAGAAAGTCGGGTTAGAAATGTTCTCTACTCTGCATTCATTGCAATGGCAACTCCTGCGAGAATGCTGTAGAAGTCTTCGTTGATGACGATGACGAGGAATTTGATGACCCGGTCGAGATGAGACAGATGAAGATGTCAGGTCTAAACTAAAAACTTACCCTTTTAAGCTGTCATACCCTTAAATTAAATATATCATTCCTGAGAGAAAGTCCAGTTATATCCAATTATGTCCTAAATCCTGTATCTAAATTTCACTAATAAACAATTAGTTAATGTTAATTAAGTGTTAATCTCAAGTGACCTACCAGGTATTGTATTGTATAGTATTGTACTGTATATTATCTCCATAAATAGTTAAGTTATAACATAGATCACTATAGAAATGTATTATAAATTTGTACAGCGCCCTCGAGGTGATTTTGCACAAAAACGGCGCTAAACAAATCATCCAATTATTATTTTTTTTTTAAACTTCCGATTTAGTTGTCCGGGTTAAGTCTTCCCCAAAGGAAAAACTTAACCCTTCCACTCACTTTTCCACAAATGATCAGCTAGTCAATCAACACTATGTAAGTGCATTATATAAGTAAAATAAATACAAAACAATACAAGAACAACAACACGTCAAATCACCAGATATCAAATGGGAAAAAAAATTCACCGTCTCCAGATATTTTCATATCAGAGGGTTCGGCTCGGTAGAACTTCTAACAGGGCCTATAAATCCTACTGATCCCTCAACATAAATATTTAAAAAATCTTTTGTTATCCTACATGTATTCAAAATGACCGACTTTTGCATCTTTATATATAAATTTTTTGATAGATCTAATACGCCTAAATTTTTAATTAGAGAGCTAGGTATAATGCCAGTAGCCGAAATAACGAATGGTAATATTTTTATAGTCTGAGAATGCCAAATTCTTTTTATTTCATTTCCTAAATCTGTGTATTTTCTTATTTTTTCACTAACAGATTTTTGAATATTACAGGAATTTGGAATAGCAACATCAATGATATAAGTTATTTTTTTAATTTTGTCATGTAAAACTATATCGGGTCTATTATGACTAATCGCTCGGTCTGTTAGTATAGTTTTATCATAATATATTTTATAAAATTCGTTTTCTAAAAATGAATTTGGTTCGTATTCATAATATGGTACTACATTACGGCAGTCAATCAAGTTATGTTTAATTACCAAATTTTGGTGAATTATTTTTAAAACTTGATTGTGCCTAAATGTATACTCGGACGGTGCTAATATAGAACATCCCGATATAATATGTTCTATAGTTTCCGGAAAAGCCAAACATTTTCTACACAAATCATCAATTTGATTTGTATCTTTGATTATATGCTTTCTATAATTTTTAGTATTAATGACTCCATCCTGAATTGCAAGCATAAATCCTTCTATTTCTGCGCTCAACTCTCCAATACTCAACCATTTGTTTGACTTAATTTTGTCAACATACGTTTGGTTGAGATAATTGAAGTGTTTTGCGTGTAAAATTTTATTTGACCAGGAATCTAATAGTTCCTGGTTGGGATTTATAAAAATGTTGGCATTCTCATCGTATAAATTTAAAGGTGTAATATTTCTATCTGCCTTGCAAATTATTTTGTGCATTTCTGAGCTATGAGCTTTCCTATGGAAAAAAGTTCTTAGCATTTCTACCTGATTATGTTTCAAAGAAGTTATTTTGACTATACCTCTACCTCCTAAATTTCTAGGTAAATTAACTCGTTCTATAGCTGAATTTGGATGATGGCAATTAAACTTTGTTAGCGTAGTTCTAATTAATCTTTCTAAGTTATCTAAATCTGTATTAGACCATTTAATTATGCCAAATGAGTACGTTAATAGAGGTATTGCCCAAGTATTTATTGCTTTTACTAAATTTTTAGCAGATAGATTGCATTTTAAAATTTTCCTTATCCTAGTTTGAAATTTAATCCTAATATCATTTTTAATACTACTATGGTCTAATCTATTTGATTGTGGGTATCCTAAATACTTATAAACCTCATCCCTTTTCATACTAGTAATTTGGAAATTTCTAAATATACTCTCGTCCCCATCTACAATTTTGCCTTTCTCTATATGGATCGTTCTACATTTATCTAAACCAAATGTCATTTTGATATCATCTGAAAAGTTTTTAACTACCTCGATCATTTTCTCTAAATTTTGTTCAGAATTCGAAAATAATTTTATATCATCCATAAATAATAAATGCGAAATTGTACTACTCTCCCTTGTATTACCCTTAACTTTTATTCCAAACTTGCTTTTAATTAACATTTTAGATAGAGGATTCAATGCTAAGCAAAACCAAAGAGGACTCAATGAGTCTCCTTGAAAAATCCCTCTTTTAATTGAAATGCCCGGTATTACTATTTTCTTACCTTTTAAATTGATAAGTAAATTGGTATTCCAAAAGGACATAATATTTTCCAAAAAGCTAATAATAATGGGGTTAATTTTATATATTTTTAATACTTTGATCAGCCACGAGTGCGGGACACTATCGAAAGCCTTTTGATAGTCTATATAGCAAGTATGTAAATTACGTTTTCGAGTTTGAATCTGTTTTAGAATTACAGAATCGATAACTAATTGTTCTTTACATCCCATATGTTTTCTGCGACAACCTTTTTGTTGTTCAGATAAAATATTTTTTTCATCTAAATGAGTATATATTAAATCTGTTAAACAAGAGGTTAAAATTTTGTATATTGTCGGTAAACATGTAATGGGTCTGTACTGAGAAGGATTATTAATATTTTCGCTTTTGGGTAACATATAAGTAATACCCTTAGTTAGAAAATTTGGAAAATTTTGAGGTTGACTGACAAATTTTGAAAGATTTTTTGCCAAAAGAGGATGTAAAGTAGTCAGACTATTTATTATTATTATTATTAAGAAGATATTCATGGCCAGGAGTAAAAAACTGTAGTCAAGGGCTCTACTTCTGTCTAAACTGATCTACCATTAATTTTAATTTTTGTTATGCTGACAACTTAACTAAAAAATAAAATAATGTCAATAAATAATGTTAATTTTAGGAAAATACAATTTTTTTCTTTTTTATGTAACTTATCATCTTAATTATATTAATAATCTTAAATTTATGTTGTGATTACATTGATAGGCATGTCAGACCAAGCTGCGAGTATAAATGTACCTAGTGGCTTGGCCTATTTTAGTGGTCTTCCCATTGGGAATGTATGGCGACCGATATGCTGAAATATGCCATCTACTACAGGGTTTTCCAATAAGAGGTGTTATTTTGATATTCAATGGTAAAAGATCAATGGTTTCGTTGCTTGTGTGGCACGTAGCGCCGTCTTGTTGAAAGTAAACGTTGTCCAAATCAATACCATCTAATTCCGGCCATAAAAAATCATTAATCATCTCTCGATAGCGCAATCCATTCAACGTAACTGTTGCTCCAGCCTATTTTTCGAAAAAGTATGGTCCAATGACTCCGCCGGACCATAAGCCGCACCAAACAGTCACACGTTGAGGATAGAGAGGCTTTTCAACAATAACTCTTGGGTTTTCCGAGCCCCAGATGCGACAATTTTGCTTGTTGACGAAGCCACCGAGGTGGAAATGGGCCTCATCACTCAAGATGATTTGAATTTGATTCACTCAAGTGAATTTTAATAATATCAATGCGTTGTTGAAGCGTGTATTGTTCCATTTTTATTAATGGCGTAGTTTCTACTTGTCAAATGTTAAAAAATGATAGCTTCAAAAGTAACATCTACCATATCAAATTACCAAGCGCACATATCGTTAAATCGAATACAAAATTTTGGTAATAAATTTGGTAATGTTGTTGATATATTTAGAGATTCCGTAGCAGTGCTTAAACGAAATCTACATAAACACTTTGCTGAAATATATGACTTCTCCACTCCATAGTGAAAAACCCATTTTTTAGCTTCTGTTTTTTCACTCTTTTCTTTTATGACTTTTTAACTTTAATATATATGTTTTAACTTTACAAATTAATATTGTAATTTAAATAACAATTCGAATATGATTTTAAGTCCCTATAAATGCTGATTAATTTCAATCCATTTATTTTTCTAAGTAAGTAAAAAAAAAAAAAAAAACTGTTCTCCATAATGGTATTCTGTATTATTTGTAAAACATTTATGTACTACAGATATAATAACTATTTTATTTATATATGTACGTAAACTTTTAAATGTCACATAGTTAATGTAATAACACTAATAACAATGTATGTAAAAGCCCAATGGGCGTTTAAATAAATAAATAAATAAATAAATAATAGCGGGCTATTCAAAAAAACACCTCTTATTGGAAAATCCTGTATATTTATAGCTAGGTCTGACACAGGCATGACGATTGTTGTCAACGTTTATGTTCTCACAACAACAATTGTTAAAGTAAAATAATATCAAAGAATGCCAAGTTTAAAACACTTTACCTCTGTTTCAATGTTTGGCCTGGTTTTGGTGGATTAGTTCTTGAATACGTAATAAAGCGGGAATTTAAGCCTTATCGCCATCTGCGTAAGGTGTGTTATTGATAGCGGCTCGATTCAAAATATTACACGACGTAGTGCTTCGTCTTAACTTTTTCTTTACTCTACAACCCCAACAACTTCCTCACGATTTTAATTTAATTTTGATTAAAATTATGTTAGGAATCTTATAATTGGATTTATTTGTACGGCAACCAGATACAACAAAGCATGTTATACGAATAACACTTTAAATTTGGTGCCTAAAATTAACCTACGCTTGCGCTCGCGTATTTACCAAATTCCAGACATGAACAATCTGCGGAATGTAATTCACACTCAATAGACTATATTTATTTATATCTCACGCAGTTTCAACTTGGAGATTTGAAAGATGGCGGCGGCAATCGACCAACGATATCAGCAAACAAATATACCACATCCAGTGGCGTAGCTAGGTAACCAAGGGCCCTGGGGCAAATTTAAAAATGGGGCCCCACTGCTATGTAAACTGATTAGGTTTTATCAAATAAAAATATGAAATATACAAACACTTTAAAAATGCTAAGCTACTTAAGTTTTTTGAAGTGAAACTTCTTTACGCGCGTTATGCAATTTCGAGGACCGGAGTAAAACCAACTCATGACCGTCATGAAAAACCGTGATCATTTCGCTATAGGAGCCTAGACAATATTATATACCTACTTTAGGTCACTCTCCAAACTCAGCTTCGCGGTCTAGAGGCAGAGTGCAGGATTGTCGTCGTGAAGAACCGAGGTTCGATCCCCGCTTTAACTAATTTTTTTTTTCTTTTGTGATTTTTTTAATAATATTTTTTTTTAAAGTGATAAAATACTCTCGTGCTGCGACTTTTAGATATTTTAACTAAATGATATTTAGGTCGAATACGTAATAACCGCGGTCTAGAGGCAGAGCGTTCGACACTCGTTATGCAGGACCCGGGTTCGAATCCCATATTTTTATAACTTTTAATTTTTTTTTATCATATGCACTTATAAATATGTCAATAGACAGAAAAAAGAGAGAATGAAATGAAAAGAGATAGAGAAGAATAATAAAAGTTTCACTTCCGTCGTGCGTAGGCTTGTTTCTGTGCACTGCAGACTGCAGGGCAGGTAATAAAAATATTAAACAGTAACAACATAAATTACAATTAATAGGTACTTGGTGTAGGTTTGGCTAATAAAACGAAATAGAGAAGATTCAAGGGTTTATTATATAAAGGTCGGGCCTACCAACTGACTAAATAACAATTATATTTACAATTTTTCCTAGCTTTAGTTCTCGCAAAAGTATCAACGACTTCGTTTAAATCCAGGCTTGATGCGGTTTTGTTTTCAATTGCTATTAGCGATAAATGTCGGAGTCGAGTTTGGCCCATCTTATTTCTTAAATAATTTTTTACTATTTTTAATTTGCTAAATGACCTTTCAGCTGCTGCAGAAGTGACAGGAATTGTAAAGAATAATAACATTGCTGTAAATACTTCCGTTAGGTCGCATTCTAGCACTCCATATTTGCTCATTATTTCCTTACATAATTGGTGAACAGTCCATGCTTGAGTTAGTTGAGGTAAAACTAGATGGTAAATATTAATAAATTGAAGTGAAAAACTAGGGCCTATTATATTTGAATATTTTCTTTGGAATTCGTCACACTTTTGTAATAAAGTTGCTTCATCAACATGTAATAAAAATGTTGGTGTTAGAAAATCGAAAATATGACAGACTGCACTCATACTAATAAAACGTGTATCTAATTGAGATATTACTGTGTCTAGTACATTATTGAAAATCTCAATTTTAAATGTTTTTTCTCGGTTTGGAAATTGGTGATCAGCAGCTAATTCATCAAAATGTTTTAAAACTTTTCTTTGCCTTTTTTTTTTGAAAATGGGTATCGATACCATATTTTCTTGCAGTTTCTCTGGCTTTGCACTTGAATAATTCGAAACCATTTCTATAAATTTGAAACTTTGCTTTGGTCTCTGCTAAAACTTTACTCGCCTCACCCAAATTGATGTCGCATTTTTGTAGTTATTGAACGACATAAATTGTGTATCAAGTTTTGGATACACAATTGATGTCGTTCAATACACTGTGCATGATTTCGCAAAGCAACACGAACTCACTACGCTCATCTTTATTAGGACTCTTTAGAACTATTTTTGATAATGCTTTGATAATATCAAAATAACGAAGTTTTATTGCAGATATCGTATTGACCCTACTGGACCATCTAGTCGGATTTAGTTTTTTAAGAGTGGTGTCCGATTCGCCAGTGACTTTTGACAGTAGATCCCAACGTTTGATGCTGTTTCCTGAATTTAGGGGAATTCTCTAGGCATAACTTTTGAATTTCTCTCAACTGAGTTGTCATGATTAAAGTGGGGTTGCAAGTTGCAACCTGTCATGTTTATTTTGAAAATGGGAGAAATTTCCAAAAGTTCAGTTCGATCGAGATTTCTGGTAAGGATTCGAGGGCCCCCTGAGTTTGAGGGCCCCGGGGCACTGCCCCGCGTAGCCCCTAGGTAGCTACGCCGCTGACCACATCCACATCTGTGTAAATAAGCCACCACGTTATCTGTAATGTTTCACCGGTGATGTAATGTTTCGTGAAATTTCCTTATATCTCGGGAGAAAAAAATCCCTCAGGGATTTTTTTCATATCCAAGGTTATCAAATCACCATCCATTGAAAATGTACAGCAAGTAGTTTCATAGTTGATCAGTGGCGAAATTTGTAAAAAATTCTCTACAATGTTTTGAAGGAACTAAGTTGTTGAACAAAAAGCGCAGTTCCATCACTTTTACTGGAGCAGCGCCCAAGAGATGATTCTTCACGAAAACGGTGCTATATAAATTAGCCAAATATTATTATTATTATCCCGATAATTATGAGGAATAATCCAACTTAAACAATAAGGTATTTATGTACATATATTTTCTTTTAAAAGCAACCTAATATTTATGTATTATTCCAGTTGCCTATGAAAGTGTTGTCTCGAAATGCTTTGATAAAATGAGATCGAAGCGCTAATTTTACAACAATAAGAAAAAATCAAATCATATAACGCATTTCTTATGTGCTTATATCGTCAAATCATGTAACGCATTTCTTACATACTTATATCGTCAAATCATATAACGCATTTCTTATGTGCTTATATCGTCAAATTATATAACGCATTTCTTTTTTTTTTTTTTTTTTTTTTTTTTTATTAAGGAGAAAAAACAGATACAGATATCAATTGACAAAAATATATACGAAACATCAACTAGAGAATTCACCTGCATCCAAACTATTTCTCACGAATTAACTTAAACAGCAGAAAACATTTACAAATATTTTCACTTATAAATAAGGGAAAAATATATATATAAGAATATTATTTTACAAATAGAGATATGAAAGAAATGCGCAATATCCTTTTAAGAATTTACAAATTATTTTTGAAAAAATTTAGAGGGTAAAACAAAAAAAAAAATATATACAGGGTGTCCGGAAACTCGTAGTACAAGCGGGAAACTGGTGAATCTACATCACATTTGGAGTCGATTTTGTAGTATATTTTTTTTTTATTTGAGCTTTCGTTATCGAGTAAATCGAGTTTGAAGTTGATTTTTTTTTTTTTTTTTTTAATCAAATTCTTATAAATTATTACTGAAGATCAAAGTACCCAACTAATTAAAACTATTTGAAAGTAAAACAAATGAAAAAACTCGGATTTGAAGCATTATTTTGAAATCACCCTTCATTTAACCCGGTGTAATCATAAAATATTTCTGCTCTGCAGGGTTAAAACATCTGTTATTCAACCCTAAACACCAGAAAAAACTTTAACCCTAAAATAGCCGAAAAATATTTTTTTTTGGTTTTTTTTTTTTTTTTTTGAAAATGCTCAAATCAAAAAACTTTATGTTTTTTTGGGTTCCCCATGTGGTGTAGATTCTCCAGTTTCCCGCTTGTACTACGAGTTTCCGGACACCGTGTATAAATAGATAAACAATGTTAAACAGAAAGTAAAAAATATATAAATATATTTAAACGAAGTATGTCTAAGTTGTTTACTTTGAACTTTGTAGGAAAACAGTCTTCATTTTTCTACTAAAAGTAGTGCGTGTATCAAAAAATAAGTCAGAGTCCTTGAGGTTTTGATTCTGATTAAGTGATTCGCACATTCTTCTGATTGGATCCCTGACACCAGCATTTGTACGCGTCCTGCTAATGTGGAATAAGTCGTTAAGCCTTGTTACTCTGGGTGGTACTTTGAAGTTTATCAATTTCAGTAAGTCGGGACAGTCAATAACGTTGTTACAGATTTTATACAGAGTCATGAGATCAAGGTATGTTCGCCGGTTAGATAGAGTGGAGACGTTATAACTCGAGAGCATATTTATGTACCCACGTTTGGGTGCGCTCATTCTGTAATTGAGGCATCGCAGAAATTTCTTTTGAATATTTTCAATATTTTCTTTATAGATATCGTAAAGTGGATTCCATATGGAGGTGCAGTATTCAAGTTCAGAACGGACCAGAGTGTGGTAAAGAAGAAGATATGTTTCAGGTTTTCGAAATTCACGGCTGTTTCTGATGACAAATCCTAGCATGCTGTAAGCTTTATTCACAATATTATCTATGTGCGCATCGAAGTGGAGTTTGGAATCAAAAAGTACGCCTAGATCTCTTATACAGTAAACGCGCTCGAGTAAATAATTACCAATACAATAATTGTGTTTGAAAGCGTTGTGATTTTTAGTAAAACTTATTTGTTTACATTTATTGTAACTTAGGTAAATTTTGTTTTCATTGCAAAACGTTTCGAACCTTACTAAGTCGCTTTGTATGAGAAGACAATCGTTTAAATTTCGAACAATGGAAAATATTTTTATGTCGTCAGCGTACAAAAGATATAAACAATGCATGAAACATTTAGTAACAGTGTTAATAAAAAGAATAAACAACAGCGGACCCAGGATTGACCCCTGTGGCACGCCAGAAGTAACTGGTTCCCATGTAGAAGTCTGTCCTCGTAATGATACGGCTTGTTGTCTTTTTGTTAAATATGAGATAAACCAACGTAATAAATTTCCTCTAATTCCGTTGTACATAATTTTTTTAATAAGAATAAGGTGGTCAACCTTGTCGAAAGCTTTTTTGAAATCGCAATATATTGCATCTACCTGGTGGCCTCGATCCATGCTAGTAAATAAGAAATTTGAGTAAATAAGTAAATTACTCGTGGTAGATTTGCCTTTTACAAACCCGTGTTGTTGTTCAGTAATTTTGGCAGCAAGCTGGGGATATATATTGTCATGGACAAGTCTTTCCAATAGTTCGCCGGTTAATAGTTAATAGGGATCGCCGAGAGAATGGATATTGGCCTATAGTTTTCCACTCTTTGACGCGAGTCACCCTTGTGGACCGGTATAATATAGGCCAACTTCCACCTATCAGGGAAAACCCCATCACTCAGGCATTTATTAAATATTATGGTAAGCGGCACACACAGTGACGACGCAGCAGATCTAAGGAAAAACGCCGGTATTCCATCGTGACCCACACCCTTGTTTATGTCTATCGATTTTAAACTCGATTGCACTTCTTTTTCCGTTAGTTTAACTGTGTGTGAATGTGCTTATATCGTCAAACCGTATAACGCATTTCTTATGTACCTACTTATATCGTCAAATCATATAACGCATTTCTTATGTGCTTATATCGTCAAATCATATAACGCATTTCTTATGTGCTTATATCGTCAAATCAAATAACGCATTTCTTATGTGCTTATATCGTCACATCATATAAAGCATTTATTATGTGCTTATATCGTCAGATCATATAACGCATTTCTTATGTGCTTATATCGTCACATGATATAAAGCATATATTATGTGCTTCTATCGTCACATCATATAAGGCATTTCTTATGTGATTATATCGTCAAATCATATACCGCATTTCTTATGTGCTTATATCGTCAAATTATATAACGCATTTCTTATGTGCTCATATCGTCAAATCATATAACGCATTTCTTATGTGCTTATATCGTCAAATCATATAACCAGGATTATAATTGTATTATATATTATGTATCTAAGTTTTAAATAAAATAAAAAAATTAAGTGGAAAATAACCTCAGGCTTTAGCTGTGTATGGTGATCAGATCTGATTAACCAGGTAAATCCCAGCGCAAGTTGAATTTTTCGCCAATTGTCAAAACCAGTAGACGCCGGTCACTGTCGATAGCTGTTGCGCCTGTTTTAATCGGTATTTTGCCTATTTTTTCAAGGTTGAAGTACCGGATTTTTCGAATCTGGGGAGTTTTTAAAGAAATCTGAAAGTTTTGGCGAAAAAGCTGGGGAGATTTATTTTTTCGGCAAACCATCACTGATACTGCAAAAACTTATTAATACGAGTCCTCTTTCTCCTGGTCACTCGTGGCCAGTGGGTGAAGCTGTCTACAACTTACCAGTCAGATTCCATCAGTTCATTTTATCGATTAATATTAGAATCATTAATAACGTTATTTGTGAATACTTATATAAAGATTTCATTGCTTCGTCGTTGACCGGTTGATTTTTTGTGAAGTTCGTTTGATTAAAATCTAATCTGGACTAAAAGAAGGAGCAAGCACAGAAACAACCAACCGCCGCGCCGTTATTTATACGTAAGCATATCACAAATTAATAATTAATCTAATTATTATGTACTTATTTAACCAAGTCATTAATTAAGCGGAAGCTACAAGCCAAAAATGTGTATACAAGCAAAAATCTGGTTTTTAGTTATTTTGTAAATAATTTTATAAGAAAGCAAAAAAGTAAATCAAGTGAAACTGTCACTTATAATTTTAGCTATAATACTGTATTTTTTAAAAGTTGTTTCCTTTACGCGTTCATACATGTCTATTGATAAAAAATAATTTTTAGTAGTTTGTATTTATATTTTTCATTGAGTAATTAATTTTTTTATTTGTATTCTACTCAAACGAAACGATAGGAAAACCTTTAATTTATCTAAAGCATATTTTTTGGTATTCATAATGTACACCAATTCGTTATAAAGATTAATCAAAATAGTGATTTGGCATTAAGCTTCGCCTTAACCACTAACCAACCGTAAATAACACATTTTTACCGCTGTGTGTGTTGCTTTTTTTTTTAAATGTGATTGTCCAAAGAATGAGTGACGTTCTATCCTCTCCGCTTACCCCTTCGGGAAACGTCGTGATGGTTAGTTAGTTAGTGTAGTTTAGCGACCAGTAAAAAAGTGTTTTTACTACCTACAATAAATCTGTTTTTATTAATAGATTATTTAAAAATACATTTGATTTGGTTTTACTGAGGATTGAATCTTCCTCCCCAGAGACTGCAGTCAACTGCGCTAACAATTAAACCAAATCCCGATTGGATAGGACCGACATTTATTTCGTATATTAACTGCTGCGGTGTCATTCAACATACATTCGCGTGTGTATGCAACCGAAATAGAATGTTTTATCATCGACCACGAGTCTGCCTGTGGAGTTTCAGCTCGTTCAGATATCGGGTTAATTTTCACTTTGATTTGCATTCATACACTAGTGAAATATACTTGAACTATATATATTACTAGATATATTTAAAACACGGTTGATTTCAAATTAGAATAAGTCAAAAAACCTCTAACAATAGCATCTGATATTTTAATTCGGCGATTTGTTTGCGGGATGTTTATAGTCAGTATCCTGCGTAATTCCTATTTATAGAAGAAGCCGACGCGTTGATATAATAATGCGTTACATATAGGGCTGCCACCTTTAAAAAACAGTAGACCCGGAGATTTTAGAAATATAGTTTTTTTTATTAAAATATTTTTTTTTAGTATGAATTATTTAATTAAGGCAAAATGTCATGGTAAATTACCATTAGTAATGTTTTTTTTAGATATAAATGACCTAGCTAGTGCTAAACTGACTTGGACCAGCTTACACTTAAAACTATATTTTTCATTCTGAAGGGATTGTTTAAGCATCTTTTCTTGCTCAGGTTTCTTCAAAAATACTTGGCAATTAATATTGTATTAATTGACAATTAATATCTTCACAATTAACTCTGCCTTCACCATGTCCACTGACAAGCAGTTTCGCTCGTCTGTCCACAAATTTCGCATTAAAGAAAATACGCGTTCAACAAAAGAATTGCTTATAGGGATTGAAAAAAATTTCGAATTATTTTTGGCAGTTGGGTGAAGGTTGAGGTGACTTTGAATAACTGAACCCATCGTAAATCAACAGGCAATGTTGAATCACTAGATTGTACGAACTGAGGAAATAGTTGGTTTAATTTTCGGGTCTCGTCATAAAGTTTATCTTTGTCGACATTTTTCAAACCAAGTGATTCGACAGCTTCCACAGTATTTTCGTAAATTACTGCACTTGTTAGATCGAATTTGGAAAAGATTTTGAATACAGAATCCTCAAAATCATAATATTTCTTTATGTATTCAAGAGTTTTCCTGTAAACTTCATTGGCTTATTAACATTGCCTCAAAAACTTTATGTTTCTCATTATTTTGGCACCGTAAAATTCATCATGCATTCACTCAGTCAGACAGTTACCGTGATGGTCGTCTGTCGCTTCGCTACCACCGCCCGGTCTGACCCGGAGATATTGATGTTAAACCCGTAGCCCGGACATGCACCATGCCAACCCGTAGGCTCCGGGTCAAACCCGGAGAGGTGGCAGCCTTAGTTACATATTTGAAATACAAAGTATTATGAATTCATCAAACATTCTGTACTGGACACGATCGACTGTGAAATGCCGGATTCCTCCCGGGGGTACCTCGGGGAAGGATTCGCAATGAAACAACTTGACGAAGATCATCGGACAACTGACTGATTGGGCCAGTTGTTTGCGTATTTATTGGGTTAAAATTATGGGGCTATGTTGTCGATGTCTTGAATTAAAAATCCTGTCTTCACGACATCAAGTGATCGTTAAGGTAATCAGAAAAATTAATGAATGAATCTCTTATCAAGTAACGGGCGACCTTCAGGCCCTCTAACCCATTATCAAGTTTACATGTATGTAGTTCAAGTTCAGGAATCAGTATTATTTTTTTTACTGTCTCTCACGTGACTCTTCTTTAATTGAGTTTGTTTGTCTGAACCTTATCAGGTTTCTTATTATTTATTACAATCTTTATTATAAAGTTTATCACGCCTTTTGCGTTTTTATTAATCGGCTGAGAGAATGAAGCTAGCAGCTTGTACAGCAATTGAATGATTTCCACTCTCGTGCCATTTGGATAACTTCAGCAGTATTTTTGGAGACGAAGTAGTGGGAAACACAAATGATTCTCTCAGTATCTGCAGTGGCGTCACTTCTTCCGTATTGCGCGCTAATAAACTTCGATTGTTTGGTAAAAACTGTATGGTTTTTCCAGGCGATTCTCCCCCAACAGAAATAACTTGTTCTGGTCTTCTGTTTTCATTTCCATCTGGAGAAGCATTTCTTTTATGTTTGCTACAACGGGGATTCTTTGTCCCGTATCTAGGAACCAAGTTGACTCTCTCCATTGTTTATATTGGAAGATTCCTTCCACATCCTCTTCAAAACATATTGTAGGCACAACTGCCAATCACGTTATTATTGTTTATTTGTTCATTTCTCGTGTCTGCGGTCGCCGTTATTCGGCTTCATAAACATTTTCTTCACAAAGGTATGAACCATTATCTCGTTCGATTAATATTATTTGTGGGTACACTTCTTGTGCCGCTAGTGTTCCGATTTCACGTGGATTAATTTGCTGATAAATATCATTCGGCAGATTCATAAATTGTCATGTAATAAAATGAAGACATGAAAGTTGAATATTGAAATGGTGGGAGTGTCATGTAATAAGATGAAAACATGACCGGTCGGTGGCCGAGTTGACATTGCGTTTGGGTCCCACCCAGGCGTAGTGTGTTCAATTCCTCGGCTGGCTAAGTCCTCCACCACAACACAAGCAAAATTTTCAGCTTACTGTGGTGGTAGTAGGAGATTTTCAAATATTGTTAGGTTATTCGTGACCCGGAATTATCATATGTTGCTCTTTATCTCTTTCTCTTATCTATACATAATCCTTTCTTTAAATACAGCTATACTGGGCCGGTTCTGAAATACGAATTTTACCTTCCACATTCCTTTTAACGAAATTGTAAGAAAATCGTCAATTATTATTTTTTAATGTTTACACGACAAGGTTTTTTATGCAAAGCATAAAGGATAACAAATCATTATAAGCAATGATTATTATCCTGAAACACCCAAATAAATTTAAAAAAAAACCTCAAAAAAAAATAAATGCCACCGACGGGATTCCAACCCGTCTGTACTGGACACCTACGCCAGTGACATTGACTGTAAATGCCGGTTCCCTCTGGGGGTACCTTGGGTAAGGATTTGAATAGAAACACAACTTGCGAAAGTCGTCGGACAACTGACTGGTTGAGCCAGTTGTTGGCGTATTTATTGGGTTCAAATTGAATAATTTTTACACGTGTTAATGTGGAGCAATTATTCTTAAATCTAAACATATGCTAAGGTCCCACGGTTTGTCGTGCGACTAATTCACCCTTGAACTGGCGATATGACACGTGGTTCGAATACAATAATTTCTACACGTGTAAATGTGGAGCAATTATTCCTAAATCTAAACATATGCTAAGGTCCCACGGTTTGTAGTGCGACTAAACAACAAAGGATTCTTCATCGTACAATGCGTTACATCAGACAAATATTCATTTTCTTGATTATTCAATAATTATTTAGGTATATCCATCTGCTGTCCGGTACACCGTCTAATAATTATTGCTAATAATATAATATTTTTTTTATCCTTTGTGCTTTGCACCTTGTCTTGTAAACATGTTTATCTACACAAGTCAAAAATTATTTAGAACATTCCTTTGTTGACTCTGAAGTCTCTTTGTATGCCCTATTCGAGTGCTGATAGCCCCCATACAAATCTCTGGCAAAACCGTAACTCTATCTGGATTCCTGGACATGTTGGCATCGTGCCTGATATTGCGGATTCGTTAGCAAAACAAGGAGTATCCAATCCTTTGTTGCCCTCGTAAACCACATTCCCCTATCTGTCGATTTTTCCATCCCCATATCATGTTTGGTCAGAGTATTGGCTCATTGCTAGTCAACCCAAGTGAGCCTGCTATGCCTCCACTCAATCCCATCAAACCGTGGTTTCAACAACTCCTCCATTTCTCCATAATTAAAATTTCCTCACTTATTCGACTGAGGATTGGACATTGTTCCGTTCCTTCCCATCTTTATAAACTTCACGTTCTTGACTTGTACATTCTGTGCTCTACAAGTGGAAACATTAGATCACATACTTTTTGGCTGTCCCTCTTCTATCAAGCCTTATCACTAACGCAAACAAAATTAATATATCCGTTCGCCTTGTTATTATCATAATTATTCTTCATAATTT
Source organism: Hesperophylax consimilis (assembly GCF_061612785.1). NCBI lineage: Eukaryota > Metazoa > Arthropoda > Insecta > Trichoptera > Limnephilidae > Hesperophylax > Hesperophylax consimilis. The sequence goes on along the minus strand of NC_142855.1, from coordinate 17,964,020 downwards.
GAAATGATGGCCTTCAAGGATGAAACAAAAATAAATATATATTAAGATTAAGTTATAATATATCTTAACGCCACCTAGTAGGAGATTTAGTATTATTTAACAGTGACTTTCAGGTGAATAGAGACGGAAGTGGTGCCCTCTGTTATTTTCAAAAAAGATTCGTTTTCAAACAACACCACGATGATAAAATGCCAACAAGTAAATGAACAGTACTTGCGATTTCTCAGTTTCAAAAACGTAAATAATTTCCCGACCAATTTTATCTAAAATTTCTTTTAAAATCTAACATTAGAAAAATTATTCAAATTTTAGATTAAAAATTCCCCATTTATAGAATGTCCAAACTTCACATAATATCCAAAGATAAATGTTTTTATAAAAATTTACGAACAATTTTTCCGAGCAAAGAGGTTCGATTTTTCAATTTTACCGGGATATTTTATTTAAAGGAAAATATTAAAATTTTGCGACATGGAAAATTTCTAAACTTCACATAATATCAAAAAGACTTTTATAAGAATTTCACGCCCCATTTTCCGATTTATTTTCCAACACAAAATTTTTCGATTTTCGAAATTTTCTCTAATGCATTTATTTCTGAAAACAAATGACTTATCAATTTTCTGACTGACTTTCCTATCTTAAATTACATATTTTCCAATTTTCCCGGAAGATTAAATTAATTTATCATAAAATCATTTCGATAATTTTCGAACGCGTTTTCTGACCGTTTTCCCGAACAATCATTTAAAATGTCCGTTCTTGTAATTTTCCCGAATTTTTTATTCATAAATTTATATAATTGTTAATATTCACACGAAATCTAAGAAAGTCTTTAAAAAATTATCCGATCAATTTTCCCAGAATAAATTTGTCAATCTTTACACAATATCGAAAAAAGTCTTCAGAAAATATAATGACGTTTTTCTTGGATTCTGATGGATCCTTTTTCAAGATGAAATTCGAATGACAAAATCAAACAGGGTATAAGTATGCACATGCGCGCAACGGTAAACATAATCTACAGGGTTTTCAAATAAAAAGTGTTATTTTGAATAGCCCGCTATTTCGGTAGATGTTACATTTAAAGCTGTCATTTTTTGACATTTGACAAGTAAAAACTACACCATTAATAAAAATGGAACGATACTCGCTTCAACAACGCATTGAAATTATTAAAATTCACTTGAGTGAATCAAATGCAAATCATCTTGAGTGATGAGGCCCATTTCCACCTCGGTGGCTTCGTCAACAAGCAAAATTGTCGTATCTGGGGCTCGGAAAACCCAAGAGTTATTGTTGAAAAGCCTCTCTATCCTCAACGTGTCACTGTTTGGTGCGGATTATGGTCCGGCGGAGTCATTGGACCTTACTTTTTCGAAAATGAGGCTGGAGCAACAGTTACGGTGAATGGATTGCGCTATCGAGAGATGATTAATGATTTTTTATGACCGGAATTGGATGGTATTGATCTGGACAACGTTTACTTTCAACGAGACGGCGCTACGTGCCACACAAGCAACGAAATAATTGATCTTTTACGATTGAATATCAAAATAACACCACTTATTGGAAACCCCTGTACTATAATGTTGCAGCTTGCTTTGAAGCGACCGCTGCAGAAAAGTAACAAGTATGCTATTATTATTTATTTATTTATTATTGACGCCCTGCCCCACTGCCCTATTGCCCTATTTACACAAAATGTAAGTATTAATGTATGTATACATTGTGCAAAACTGTCTTCATAAAATATATTTTAAAAATAACTACATTTTAGCGTTCTAGTTGTGTGTTGTTACTTGAATTAATTAATATCTGAAAATATTTCATTAGCGGAATGACAAACTGTTCTAATAATCCTTCATATTTTGACATCCATTAAATCACATTATGAACTTACTTCAAAGGCACTACCAAAATAAATCGGTTCTTATTAAATTCAATGAAATGTTCCTTTAAAATTGATAAACCGAAAGAAAAGTTGAATGTTTAGCTTATTTATTAATAACTAAATAAGGTTTGTTACTATAGCCTTCTTGCAACTATATCCGTGCAGTTGAACACATCTGGTACAAATGAGTATTTAAATGACTCAGTCCTAATTTTGTTGTCAAAATAAAAAATAAATTTTGATCGATTAGTTTTAGTTGGTATGTTGAAGGTGATCATTAGGCTTAATAAATCAGGGCTGTCTATAATACCATTAAGGCTATGCACTACGTAGTGTAATATTTTAAATCGAGCCGATATCAATAACACCCTTTACGTAGATGGCGATAAGGTTTAAATTCCTGCTTAACACCATCCGCCTGTTTTGATTTATGCAAGAAAAAAACATGGCCAAAAAGTGCCTTTTATTTTATTTTGTGGATGTTCAGGCATAAATATTTAATTTTTTTCCAATCATTTTATAAATAACTTTATTTTCCACATTATACAATAAAATAATAACCGAAAATGGGTTCGTAAGTAGGAGATTATGAACATTTAAAGCGGTTTTCATAGGCCTTATACATTATTTTTTTCTGGGCTTATCTAAAAAATACTCGATTATTTCAAAGGCCAAGATGTATTCTACTCGCAGTAATTAATTAAAGCATCTGAAACATTTCTAGGCGACCAAATTTTCAAACCAAAAACACATGATTTTGAATTACTATGTAGTGCATCGCCTTAACAATTTTAAAAATAAAAGTCAAGTCGGAAACGAGTCTTCTATCTGCGAGTTTTAATAATTTTAATTATTTCATCAAGTAGTTGAAATTTATACTATCTATTTGTTGACCGAGTTTAAAGTTATTATATCTTAGAAATTTATGTTGAATTTTTTCAAAGGAATCGTAGTGAATTTTAAAGTGACCTCTTACTCGAATAAAATTGTTCTATCTGGTACCTAACAGATAGAAGAATTATATTCGACTTGATAAGTTTGTTTCTTGTTGATAAGTTTTTAAAGTCTCTGCCACTACGGAGAATGAAACCAAGAACTGTCAATCCTTTATTTGTCACTGTATTGATGTGAGAAAGAAAGTAAAGTCAATTTCATTAATTTTATTTACCGAGGTGAGAGAAACATTATTCATTTTATATTGGACAATGGCGTTTTATTAATCTCAGCCTGTTGCAGGGAGAAAAACGACAACCTGCCATCTGTCATTAAAAGTCCAAACTATCTGAACCACAACAAAACTCAGGTTCAACTTCTGGTTTGGATCTTTACTTAATTTTAAGACTATTAATTGTCTCAAGATATGATGATAATTCCGTCAGAAATTAAGATTTACTGAAATTAGGAGATCTATAGATAGCTATTATATTGATTATAGTTTTGTCCTGGAGTAGAAGTGGAGCTTTCCTGTTATATTTTCAAAATGTATTGATTGTGAGGTTTTTAGTCTAAATTCAAATTTGTTTCTTATATACAATATTATACCTCCTCCTGACTTATCAGTCCTGCAGTAGTTATATGCATTATATCCAGGAATATTGTACATACACATACTTTCAGTTTGAATAGATATTTCACATAGCATCAGAATGTCAATATGCTTCAAACAATTAAGTAAATATATTTTTGCAATACATCCCAATATTTTTGTATAGATTTTATATTTAATTGAATACAAACAAGATTATCAGATGTATTTGTGTTTTGTTTTTTTATAAAATCTTCTAAATTATTTACTGTACTACTTTCTATTTCGTTATCATTATCTATATAAGAAAAATTGTTCTGCGCCATTCGATTCGTAGTTGAATTTGATGCAGTACAATAAGATGCTGATACGAAGTTTGGTTGATTTTACATATTGAAATAAGGTAATGCAGAATAAGGTTCAAATAAATACTCGATATAATTAAATAACTTTTTTTTTAATACCTGTATTTATGGTTAGCATAAAACAGCAATGAACAATTAATATGATAAAGCATTTGTTTTTTTCAAATAAACCACAATTCATTTTCTTAAAGTTAAATCTGTTAGTATAATATTAACATACAAAATAGTTTTCCATGCGTTTAGCATTAAATAATATTACAAATATTTAATTTTTAGATAAAACAATAAAATTTAATATTTTTGTTAGGTTGATTATATCCCATACATAGATAATAAATATAACACGTATTCTTGTTATCTGTCCAGTAAACATGAAAAGCGCAATATAAATAACTCCATTTATGAGACCCAAACAATAATTAATATCATTTGGAGGTTTCAGCCCGTGGTAATTAATTATTTTCTTGTTTTGTTTAACAACAGACGTGTTTTGAGTATAAATTGAAGAATTTAATGTTAAATATTTAACAATATAAAAGTGATTGTATCTGAAGCTAATTGGTACAAGTACTTTTTGATAAAGGCTTAATAAATATAAAATAAACTGTATGTTCGCATCTAGTCTTATTTCAGAATATTCGTCATATTTTAAGATTTTTTTAAAAGCTGTTTTTATAATTATGAATATGAAATATAGTACACAGTAAATAAATGCATAATGAAGTAAACAAAAAAATGTTGTTGAAGGTGTCGTTATGATATTAGGTACTATTCAACAAATAATGTAACATAATAATGTTAATTTTGTTAGTTATTTTGTGAAATTTTATTATTTTTATAACTTTATTTATGTAATAACACTATATCTACTTTGGGACAGTTTTAATGTTTTTCTAGTAAATATTCTATTTTTTATTTTGCTAAAAAGCTCATTTTTTTATACACAAAACATTTCGTTTTATCGTTTGCAGAATGCCTGATGTCAATATTCCAGTTAATTTTTTTATTTTTTTTTATCAAAGTTTTTACATTTAGGTTCTTTATCTTTGTTAGCACAATCTTTGTAGGAATGATCACCAGCTCAGTGTGTACACAATGGTTTGTCCTTTTCTTTATGAAGACACCTGACAGAAGTATGTCCAAAGCCCAGGCAGTGATAGCATTGCACTAGAGGATGGGCATCCTCTACTTGTATTCTCTGGTATCCTACATAGATTTTACCGGTATATACTAGCCCTCTTCTTATTTCAGTACTAACTTCTATTATGTAATTAGATGTGTTATTATGTTTGTTTTTCAAGATCTTTTTTAACGTCATCTCAATTTCTGGTTTATCTATCATCACATCCTTGATATCTTCATTCTGTTCGATTATATCTTGTATTATATCATCCTTATTATAGTCATTAGCAATGCCCTTAAGTATTATAGTTGGTCTTTTCTTTTTAATTTCTGTAGCGCTGATGTCTTTGAACTCGTCTCCAATAGCTTTACTCATTTTTTCCGCATCGTACTTTGTCGAACATTTTATAAGTATTCTATTTTTAGATATCGCATTAACACCAATCACTTTTGCACCAATCTTACTTAAGTTAATTTTCTTCCTGATTTTATTTTGTATATTTTCTGAAGATTCGTCAGCATTGTTCGATGAAACTATTAATTTGTAATCACTTTCCAATGTTTTATTTTGGTTTTCAGCTACTTTGCCGTATCCAAATGTTGGTTCGACTATTTTTCCCTTTGCTTCAGATAACTGAAGAGTTAGATGTCCCATCCAGTTAAATATAGCACTTGTTTTTGTTGTAATTAAGTTGATTTGTTCTTTATTAAATTTATTCACTTTATCTTGAACACAATTCAATAAATCATCAATTGCCTCCTTCGCAGAATCCATAAATTGAAAAACACCCTTTTTATTGAGGTTCTAGATATTTAGGATAAACTTTAAATTTCGTTATGTTTTACTATTTATTAATTATTTAATTCACTATAATTGTTGTGTCTTGTTGTCCTTTTTTCACAAACAATTAAATAGAGCACAGAGTCACTTTTTTAAAGTTTAAAAACACCCAAACAACGCACGATCGCGAAATCAATATATTCTGCACTTTTTACTGCTTAAATATATTTATTTGCGTTTATTTCTTTAAATTCGTATGAGCAAGGATGAAACGTCAAGTCTGTAGGTAGATAAAATTATTGTTGATCACGCCGTTTCTTGTAGATGTGTTCAACTGCACGGAATATGCTTACAAGAAGGCTATAATAACCTATCTCAGTAATAATAACAATTACGGCTAACGCATAATCCTTTCCTTTTCCTGGGTTCTATTTTATTTTAAAAAATTCTGTTCCACGGAATTATTATGTACATATGGGAGATGGTTAAAATATATTTATATATATATTAGCTATAAAGCGGCTATACTAAATGATTAATTAAATACATTATAACAAAAACAAGTTCTCCTCATTGTTTGTACGTGTATTGGTTCCTCCTGTGGATACAAAATAATATTTGTCACTCATTGATAAAATTAAAATAATCAGAAAAAACGTAATATTGAAAGAATAATTGCCACATGCGTCAAACCTTAAACAGGAAACACATTCTAAAATAAAATAAGAAAGGTCTAAATAATGTTTCAAAAAATTCTCCATGATAATAATATGTTCTTCATTGAACATTTATATTTATTTGTGAGAAATCGGATTATTAATCGGCATTCATTCTTGTTGAATTGTGTTAAAGGTGGCAGTGTTGGTTATCAAACATATCTTACAAAACAGCATGCGTCAACATCTTTAGAAATCGGATTACTGTATTCATTCTTGTTGAATTGTGTTAAAGGGGGCAGTGTTCGTTATCAAACATATCTTACAAAACAGCATGCGTCAACATCTTTAGAAATCGGATTACTGTATTCATTCTTGTTGAATTGTGTTAAAGGGGGCAGTGTTCGTTATCAAACATATCTTACAAAATAGCATGCGTCAACATCTTTAGAAATCGGATTAGTACATTCATTCTTGTTGAATTGTATTAAAGGGGGCAGTGTTCGTTATCAAACATATCTAACAAAATTTGTGAAAGATAGCTCGATACTTTTACGATCTTTGTTCAACGAAAAATACAAAGCGGGAGTCCTTTTCAGAAAAGGTTTGAGAACTCTTGGCCCGTGTTCTACGATATTTTTAAAGTTTTTGTTTCCTATTTTATATTTTATGGTACCTAAAATTAGGTATTTAAATACTCCACGTCAATGGGGATAGTCTGGATTCTCGACAAATCAGTTCCAATCTTTAAAATGGCAATTATAATTATTATCTGTTAAAAATATTATGTATGTACTTCACCGCTTGTGTGAATTCTCCAAAAAACACTTGCAATTTTGAAAATTATGAGACTTAAATTCAAAGCAAATCCTAGTTCTAGAGTTCATTAAACCGTAGTTACAGACAGACGACACGCATCAGAAATTATTTTTTGAATAATTACTGCATATTTTTAAAGGAAAAAAAACATCTCTGATTTTAGAGAGTACCTACTTATTATGGTCATCTCTAAATCTATCTGCGCTATCCGCGTCTGTCTGTTTGTGCGCTTAGTTCTTCTAAACTACGCAACGGATTTTGATAGGGTTTTCACTATCATTTAGAGAATTTCTTCCGGAGGGTGTATATAATAACAAAATAAATATAATTTGCATGTATTATAATTATTTACAACTGACAAAGTGATGGTTGAACATTAAGTGAAGCCAAATCGAGTAAATGTTCACCTAACTGACCACACCCAATTAACGTCCTAACGCTACCCAAACAAACTGCAACGCTTGCAATCAAATGTAGGTATAGACCAAAACTAAACTAATGTGGATATTGACTATGTCCCTTAGCAGGTTAGGTTAGGTTAGGTTAGGTTAGATTTAAAATAGGCACAATCAATTAAATAATAAAATGCTACTCAAAATGTAGACAAACTTAACTTTTTTTTAGGAAAACAAACTTATTTTGGAAGCGGATATTTTATTAGAGTAAAAAAACGTTATGTTGTCAGATTTACTAGTTGTGTTGTGAGATTTATTAGTTGTGTTGTCAGATTTACTAGTAGTGTTGTCAGATTTACTAGTTGTGTTGTGAGATTTACTAGTTGTGTTGTCAGATTTACTAGTTGTGTTGTCAGATTTACTAGTTATGTTGTGAGATTTACTAGTTGTGTTGTCAGATTTACTAGTTGTGTTGTCAGATTTACTAGTTGTGTTGTCAGATTGTCAGAAAACACAGCTAAAGTAAATTAATAACAACTTTATTTTAATAATTATTAATTTTAAAAATTATTAGAGTAGCTAAGGAGATGTACTACAAAGAAAAACTTAAAAAAGCAAACAATTACCCAAAGGAAATATGGAGAATATTAAAGGAAGTTACATACACACAAAAATACAAACAAAAAAATACTATCGAACATCTAAATATTAACTCGAAAAAAATAGATGCCAAAACAAATATAGAAATGATGGCAAACCACGCAAATAACTTTTTTGCAACTATAGGGAAAGTTTTAGCGAATCGTAAAAAACACAGCACAAACAAACTAACACAAACAAACAGATCAAACATCGATACCCAACCAACACAACACAGATTTATATTAAAAACAAGTTCGGAAATGGAAATTAACGAAATAATAAATACATTAAAAAACCGGATTGCTCCTGGATTAGATGAGATAACAACGAATTGCATTAAAATAATAAAAAATGAAATATTAAAAACTATAACACACCTAATCAACCTTAGCATAACACATGCCTGCTTTCCTAATACTCTTAAAAAAGGACTGGTAATCCCTTTGTATAAATCCGGAGATAAAACGGAAATAACTAACTATAGACCTATCACTTTGTTAAACTCTCTATCAAAGATTTTCGAAAGACTATTAAAAAACCAAATAATAAAATACCTGGAAGAAAACAAATTAATCTCGGACAAACACTATGGATTTAGAGAAAAAAGAAGCACAAAAGAAGCTTTAGCAAGTACAATAGATTATATACATAGCAACTTAGATCAAGGGTTTAAATGCATAGCGATATATTTAGATTTGGCTAAAGCCTTTGATTCAATATGCCACAAAACACTTTTTAAAAAATTAGAAAATATGGGTATCAAAGACAATCACAAATAGACTCCTCAGAACAATACACATTTTCCTAAACATAAGAAACATATATAAAATAAAACAATTGAAAACAATATATTTTGCACTCTGCCAATCAATAATAGAATATGGAATAATTGCTTGGGGAGGAGCAACAAACGCAGCTATCACTCAAATAGAAATCGCACAGAAAACGATATTAAAGGTAATACTAAAAAAACATAAACTAACCGACACAGACCAAATATTTAAAAGCTGTGACGTACTTGATATACGCCAATTATATGTTAAAACACTACTAAACTACATTTTCGACCAAAAAAACAAACCCCAACAAACACAAAATATCACTAATAGACCGGTCAGACAAGCGTACAAAGAAAACATAAAAACTCCGACGGTAAACACTACCTTTGGACAAAGACACCATAAATACCACGCTATTAAAGCATTCAACAGTCTTCCACTTGAAACAAAAATTGAGGAACATAAAAATAAATTCAAACACAAAATAAAAAAATGGATTAAAGAACAAAAAAGACAATATTACCAAAATTCTATAACATAAAAGAATAAAACATATACACGCAACACAAAAAAATATATAAAACACGCAACACACACAAACACATAAATCATTATAAATGCCGATTTCCATTCTCTTTTAATATTTTTCTTTTAGTGTGATAATTATATTTTAATTTGTAATCTTTATTTTTAGTTTAAATTTATCTTTATTTTAATGTTGTTTTATTTTTAAATGTATAAATTATTATATTATAAAATGGGGGCCTCAGCACGGGTAAACAACCCAGTGAGGCCAACATTACTGAATTGTAAAATAATGTAGCAACAATAAAAAAAAATAAAAATTTTTTTTACTTAAGATCTACACAATAACATGTTTGCTCAGTAAATTGCTGTTCATGTGCTTTTGTATCGATAAATCGTTAGTAGGATGGTAGGTATGAGGAATTACATATTTAGCTCACTGTCTGTCTGTCTGTCCATTAGTAAATACAAAACCAACTCTGACTATTGTTTACCATCTTGCAGAATCCATCTCCGGCACATCCATCATATTACATCTTCCGACTCCTCAACATGCTGGAACACCAAAACTTGGTTTACAGTCCTTCCAACTGGCGAGAAATACTCAGAGTAATCCTCAAAGAAAGTCCCATTGTAAACGACAGAGATAAAATGGCGATGGAGCCCTACCCCAATGAAAAATTGTTGTCGAAGTGTGCGCAGCTGGCCTACACCGATTGCAAGAAGAAGCTAGAACTGACTGGAGATTGGTGCCTGCTCACCACGGCAGAAAACGGCTCTTTGACGGGTAAACTCTTCAATGGATACTTCGGATGTGCGTTTTGGAGCCCGTCGCTGAAGCAAATCGTCATATCCCATCGAGGGACAGTACCCAGTGAGTTGGGGGCTGTCTGGGTCGATGGAAAAGGCATATATTGTAACCGCTACACGAATCATATGTGTTCCGCAATCACGTTTGCTGATGACGTTAAGGAAGAAATTCTGAAAAAATCCTGCAACCTCGTTTTGTCCTTTAGTGGACACTCGCTGGGAGCCTGGCTGGCAGGGGTTACCACCTTGACCGTTAAATACCTGAAGAGGGAAGGTAAAGGCTTCCGTAAAATCAATAGAAACGAAGAAGGCCTCCATGCGCACACGCTGGCCTTGGAGAGTCCGGGGGTTGAAGACATGTTATTAAAGATACTAAGAGATTTTGACGACCGCTACAACCCTTCCATGTTCACAGAGGAATTAGATATTACCAACATCTTATCCGATCCTAATATGGTAAACAGCACTGGTTTTCATGTGGGAGATATACAACACATCCCAATGAAAGATTTTGATCTCTCCAGTGACTCGAAGAAGGCCACGTTGTTTTACAATGTGGACGCCCATGCTTTAGATCCCTTAATCAAAGCCATCGGTGACGGGAGGACGAGATTTGTAGTAGAGAATTGGCCACAAGGATTTGCCGAGAGAAAAACTTACCAAGAGTTGATGAAACAAAAAGAAACGAAGGACGGAACTGATCCATCTTCCAAAAATTACAGATACAATATTTGGTTTGGAAACACTTGTCATCTGGGAGTATTTTCTACTGAGGAGTTGAAATTTGTTAAAAATATGAGTTTTTTTCTAAGCCATATGATTGAATTGTCGGAAATTAAAAAAATTCAGTCTTCCCTAAATCTTGACGAATTAGATTTCCCAGTTGTTGAGATTAATTCAAGAAGAAAAACTATTACTTGTGATTCAAAGGAGGTATTGATGGAAATGATTAAACAAACTAAACAATTGTTTCGATTTTTTCCCGCAGAGATAATGGAGGCTGTGGAGAAACAGAACAGTAGTGTAAAATCGGCCCCCTTGTATTTAACTGGCCAGGCCTACCTCCGTACATTGCCCAATATCCTGGACTGCGAAGACACCTTGGAGTTGAATACATTTTTACAAAATTTTAAACAACGTGTTTTACAAATTGAAACTAGTAATACTAAATTTGAAGCTGCCAGAATAAACAATATCTTGCTTAAGACCAAAATCACATATTTGAATGAAATATATTTGAAAGATGACAACTGTCACACATCACTTAGTTGGGATAATCTGACTGATATTGCTAAGAAAATAGATATTAAAGCCTTAAACAAGAAGAGTATTACTATTAATAACCTACTCGTTCTTGAGTTCACTTCTCCAACTGATAATTCACTCCCGAACGATCTATTCAAAAAACTTTTAACAAATTTAGTTGAATGCAGTCGTAAGAAGCTTGTCATCATTCTACCGCAAAATAATAATTATCAACTATTGAAGGATTTCAACTTGACCGTTGTAACTAAGTCATTTAAAAAATTTGAATTGAGTGACCTGGTTCCTAATTCTAGAGAAGAAATTTTTACAAGAGATGCAATAGTATTAGGGGGAGAAACACTGAGCCTGTTGACATTACTGGGAGATGACTGTAAATCCAACGATAAACTGGTTCAAAAGAAAATCAATCATTTGATTTCACCCATTTTGAACCAGCTCTTGACAGACCACCAGTATAAAATCGAAATCCCAAACAAGCTACCGCAGCTTTGTGAAATAGATGCCCTCTATTCAAAAGTAAACAAGCTAGCGGACAAAGCGAAACTTACCGCACTGCTGGAGAGGAGCGGGGCTGATGGACCACTGCTGGTGATCAGCGATCCAGAGCAGCTCAGCCAGGACTACTGGGGGGAGGAGGGGGAGCCTGCGCTGGGGAGGATCTTCACCTCTGCCACAAAGAGTCGGGCCATGTTTGAGAAAAAGTGTCTGGAGGAGTCAACTAGAGTCATTTACTGGCTCCATTTATGCAAAGAAGGCCTCATCCTGAAGGAAGTTTACGATAGCAGCCTCTACATGCCCAGGAAATTCCACACACGTTTCATCATTAAATCAATGGATGAATTTGTACGCTATAGCGGAAATAAGGACATATTTATATTTAATGATATGGAAGATAAATTAAATCTTATTAGCTCCTTTAGATTATCTAAGAAAGCTGAAGAACTATTTGTCTTAAAAGATCACTTTAAAATTCAAAATCGTTCCCATGAATTGAATATGGAAAGTAAAAAAGATGAGGAATTGTTCAACAAACATTATTTTGAAAAGCTTGAAATTAGAGGCAGCCCGTGTTTGGTCTGGAAACACTCCCACGGCTATCTGGATGGCCTGCGACCCTTCATCACCAGAGACTGCAGGGACCCCATCGAGGAAGGTGCTTTCAGTAATACAAGCAGGAAGTTGACCATTATTGCTGATGATCCCGGTATGGGGAAATCCACCAGCCTGACGTGCATGTCAGAGCTCATAAAAGGCTCTTGGGTACTGAGAATCGATCACAACAACTTGACTTCCGCTTTCAACAAACTATCTTTGAAACTTGACCTGCAATCGGTTACCAAATTATTGATTTGTGCTTCGGGTTTACCTGACAAAAACGAGCAGTCTTTTACAATGTTGAACCGTGTTTTAGAGCATTGCCTCGAATTGAATAGTTCGAGGCAGGTTTGTATTTTGATGGATGCATTTGACGAAATAATTGAAGAAAAAAAAGAAATTATAGAGTTTCTGAAGTATTTACAAAATACTACAAAGTGTAAAATAGTAGTCACTACACGCGTACACACGAAAGAAGAGCTCGAAAATGAATTGTCAGAATTTTCCGCAGTATTGGTAAAAATTACACAAAACGAACAGGATGATTATATGGTTAACTCATGGCTTCCTCATCTGGCCTTGGAACTCCCAGAGCACGGAGAGTCGGAGAAGGAGGGGCTGCGCCAGTTTGCCAGAGAGTTGCGAAAGGAGGTGGAGGGAGTGCTGCGCCAAGACGTACCTAGCTTCGCGGGCATCCCGCTGCAGATCCGTATGCTGGCCGAAGTGTTCCTCCAGCAGGCCATACAGTCTGTGGTGTCTCCTGAACCAGCACAGAACTTGTGTAAAATCACCAATCTGCATGACTTGTATTATCGGTTTGTCAAAGTCAAGAAATTAATATACTTTGAGCAGAAGACTAATCTTAAGAAAATGGTAAATGAGAACTATTTAAATGATTTTTACACAATGAATCATTGGGTCCTGGCTTTCGAGTCTCTTGACCCAAAGTTCGCGGCAAAATATTTCACAGAAACAATATCCGACAAAGAAAAGGAAGGCATAAGTAGAGTAGGGCTGATTCGGGCTAATATTGATGGAACCTTTTCTTTCATTCACCGCACTTTTGAAGAGTACTTTTGCGCTGATTTCTTTGTCCAATGGCTTAAAAAGAATCAGGGAAGAGAAAGCGATGAATTCAGAAAACTCGTTAAAAGTGAGTTGTGTGTTTTATTGCTCAAACCAGAGTATTATTTAATCAGAAAGTTTATAGAGTCACAACTTGAAAAGTCACCACCACCGAGCGAAATACTGGAAAACAATCCAATATTGTATCAACACTGGTCTAAACATCGTCAGCTATTCTTTCATGATCGTGTCAAAACTCCATTTCATGTAGCAGCTGAAGAACAAAATATACAAATATTTGCAGTTCTCCTGAGTGGCCCGAGCAGTAGGATATCTGAGGAAGCCTACATACAATTTATAGCAGCAAGAGACAAGGCCGGGAGGACAGCACTGAACATAGCATTGGAGAATGGGAATGACGATATAGTAAAGCTACTTATGGAAAATGTTAAGGCCTGCTCGTACGAGTCACTACTTAAACTTATGCTTGCTACTTTTATAGATGTTAGGAGTGACGGAGGCCGCATCTTTTTAAGTAAATATTGCTTAAATAAGCCTTTATATACACAGCTGTCAGATAGTTTAAGCAAAGCCTTAATGAGAATTGAACTGATCAGAAAACAAATTGCTCCATTTACGGCAGCAGTGAGAAAGGATGACTACACAAGTGTTATAAACGTTTTAGATGGCATGGAATATGACACTGAGCGAGCTCACTTATTGATCGCGTTGGATGATCGGGGCAATACTGCCATTAATCTTGCAGCAAGTAAAAAAGATCATACGTTATTTAAAATATTTGCTAAGCAAGGAGTTTCGATATCATGTGATAAACATGAACGGAATCCCTTGCATTGTGTAGCAGAAAACGGACATACTAGTATTGTAAAATATTTACTAAATCAATTGAAAGAAACCTATAATAGCATCAAAACAATTGACAATATAAATCATCTCTATGAAGAAGCAACCGTATTTCAATACACTGAAATCTATAAAACGTTTTCTTCTATAAAATCTAAGGACGGTTCAACTGCCCTGCAATTAGCTGCATCCCGAGGGCACTATGATATAGTATCGGTGCTATTTGAGAATGGAGCAGACATCCACATAAGTAATATTAATGGCCAGACTCCATTAATGCTAGCTGCAAGTTGCGGACATACAGATGTCGTGGATCTCTTACTGTTAAAAGGCGCTGATTTGAACTCCCGAGATGTACATGGTAACTCTGCCCTTCTCAGGGCAGTTGAAAATGGTCACCTTAACAATGTGCGCAAATTATTGGAGAAAGGAGCAGACATCCGCATAAGTAATAATGACGGCTGGACTGCGTTAATGCAAGCTGTACGTGGTGGATATCTAGAGATCATTAAACTCCTATTGTTAAATGGAGCTGATTTGGACACTCAGAAGAAAGATGGTTACTCTGCTCTTCTCCTTGCGGCTAATGGTGGTCACCACGACATAGCTCGAAAACTGTTGGAGAACGGAGCAGATATCCACACAAGGAGTAATGACGGCTGGACTGCGTTAATGGAAGCTGTACGTGGTGGATATCTAGAGATCATTGAACTCCTACTGTTGAATGGAGCTGATTTGCACACTCAGAAGAAAGATGGTTACTCTGCTCTTCTCCTTGCGGCTAATGGTGGTCACCATGACATAGCTCGCAAACTGTTGGAGAACGGAGCAGATATCCATACAAGGAGTAGTTACGGCTGGACTGCGTTAATGCACGCTTCACGTCATGGATATCTAGAGATCATTGAACTCCTACTGTTAAATGGAGCTAATTTGCACACTCAGAAGCAAGATGGTGACTCTGCTCTTCTCCTTGCGGCTAATGGTGGTTACCATGACATAGTTCGCAAACTGTTGGAGAACGGAGCAGATATCCATACAAGTAGTAATGACGGCTGGACTGCGTTAATGAACGCTGCACGTTATGGATATCTAGAGGTCATTGAACTCCTACTGTTAAATGGAGCTGATTTGCACACTCAGAAGCAAGATGGTTACTCTGCTCTTCTCCTTGCGGCTAATGGTGGTCACCATGACATAGTTCGCAAACTGTTGGAGAACGGAGCAGATATCCACACAAGGAGTAGTTACGGCTGGACTGCGTTAATGGTAGCTGCACATCATGGATATCTAGAGATCATTGAACTCTTACTGTCGAATAAAGCTGATTTAAAATCCAGGAGTGTAAATGGTGACACTGCATTTCTAGTGGCGGCTGATAATGGTAATGCGGAGATAGTGGTACTCCTGCTGCAGCGCGGTATTGATGTCAACTCTCAGCGTGATGATGGCAGAACAGCCCTGTCATTAGCAGCTCTCAAAGGACACGTGAATGTTGTGGAGGTCCTTCTACAGCACAATGCCGATGTCTCCTGTCAGGACAAGGATGGAAAGACGGCTATCTCCTGGGCGGCAGAAAGGGAACACCAAAAGGTGGTTGATATTCTTCACAGCCACCATGTCGATGATGACTCTCCTCGTCTTATCGCTCTTGATAATGGTCACTATGACACAGCACACAACAGTCAGACTACATTAATGCTAGCTGCAAGTTACGGACATACAGATGTCGTGGATCTCTTACTGTTAGAAGGCGCTGATTTGAACTCCCGAGATGTTCTTGGTAACTCTGCCCTTCTCAAGGCAGTTGCTCATGGTAACCATGCCAATGTTCGCAAATTGTTGGCGAAAGGAGCAGACATCCACACAAGGAATAATGACGGCCGGACTGCGTTAATGGTGGCTGCACGTCATGGATATCTAGAGATCATTGAACTCCTACTGTTAAATGGAGCTGATTTGGACACTCAGAATCAAGATGGTTCCTCTGCTCTTCTCCTTGCGGCTCAACATGGTCACTATGACATAGCTCGCAAATTATTGGAGAAAGGAGCAGACATCCGCTTAAGTAATAATAACGGCTGGACCACGTTAATGCAAGCTGTACGTGGTGGATATCTAGAGATCATTGAACTCCTACTGTTAAATGGAGCTGATTTGGACACTCAGAAGCAAGATGGTTACTCTGCTCTTCTCCTTGCGGCTTGTAATGGTCACCATGACATAGCTCGCAAACTGTTGGAGAACGGAGCAGATATCCACACAAGGAGTAATATCGGCTGGACTGCGTTAATGGTAGCTGCACATCATGGATATCTAGAGATCATTGAACTCTTACTGTCGAATAAAGCTGATTTAAAATCCAGGAGTGTAAATGGTGACACTGCATTTCTAGTGGCGGCTGATAATGGTAATGCGGAGATAGTGGTACTCCTGCTGCAGCGCGGTATTGATGTCAACTCTCAGCGTGATGATGGCAGAACAGCCCTGTCATTAGCAGCTCTCAAAGGACACGTGAATGTTGTGGAGGTCCTTCTACAGCACAATGCCGATGTCTCCTGTCAGGACAAGGATGGAAAGACGGCTATCTCCTGGGCGGCAGAAAGGGAACACCAAAAGGTGGTTGATATTCTTCACAGCCACCATGTCGATGATGACTCTCCTCGTCTTATCGCTCTTGATAATGGTCACTATGACACAGCACACAACAGTCAGACTACATTAATGCTAGCTGCAAGTTGCGGACATACAGATGTCGTGGATCTCTTACTGTTAGAAGGCGCTGATTTGAACTCCCGAGATGTTCTTGGTAACTCTGCCCTTCTCAAGGCAGTTGCTCATGGTAACCATACCAATGTTCGCAAATTGTTGGCGAAAGGAGCAGACATCCACACAAGGAATAATGACGGCCGGACTGCGTTAATGGTGGCTGCACGTCATGGATATCTAGAGATCATTGAACTCCTACTGTTAAATGGAGCTGATTTGGACACTCAGAATCAAGATGGTTCCTCTGCTCTTCTCCTTGCGGCTCAACATGGTCACTATGACATAGCTCGCAAATTATTGGAGAAAGGAGCAGACATCCGCTTAAGTAATAATAACGGCTGGACTACGTTAATGCAAGCTGTACGTGGTGGATATCTAGAGATCATTGAACTCCTACTGTTAAATGGAGCTGATTTGGAGACTCAGAATAAATATGGTTCCTCTGCTCTTCTCATAGCGGCTTGTAATAGTCACCATGACATAGCTCGCAAACTGTTGGAGAATGGAGCAGATATCCACACAAGGTGTAATGACGGCTGGACTGCGTTAATGCTCGCTGCACACCATGGATATCTAGAGATCATTGAACTCCTGCTGTTAAATGGAGCTGATTTGGACACTCAGAATATATATGGTTCCTCTGCTCTTCTCATAGCGGCTTGTAATAGTCACCATGACATAGCTCGCAAACTGTTGGAGAATGGAGCAGATATCCACACAAGGTGTAATGACGGCTGGACTGCGTTAATGCACGCTGCACACCATGGATATCTAGAGATCATTGAACTCCTGCTGTTAAATGGAGCTGATTTGGACACTCAGAATAAAAATGGTTGTTCTGCTCTTCTCTTTGCGGCTTGTAATGGTTACCATGACATAGCTCGCAAACTGTTGGAGAACGGAGCAGATATCCACACAAGGTGTAATGAAGGCTGGACTGCGTTAATGCTCGCTGCACACCATGGATATCTAGAGATCATTGAACTCCTGCTGTTAAATGGAGCTGATTTGGACACTCAGAATAAAAATGGTTGTTCTGCTCTTCTCCTTGCGGCTTGTAATGGTTACCATGACATAGCTCGCAAACTGTTGGAGAACGGAGCAGATATCCACACAAGGTGTAATGACGGCTGGACTGCGTTAATGCACGCTGCACACCATGGATATCTAGAGATCATTGAACTCCTGCTGTTAAATGGAGCTGATTTGGACACTCAGAATAAAAATGGTTGTTCTGCTCTTCTCATAGCGGCTTGTAATAGTCACCATGACATAGCTCGCAAACTGTTGGAGAATGGAGCAGATATCCACACAAGGTGTAATGAAGGCTGGACTGCGTTAATGCACGCTGCACACCATGGATATCTAGAGATCATTAAACTCTTATTGTCGAATAAAGCTGATTTAAACTCCAGGAGTGTAAATGGTGACACTGCATTTCTAGTGGCGGCTGATAATGGTCATGCGGAGATAGTGGTACTCCTGCTGCAGCGCGGTATTGATGTCAACTCTAAGCGTAATGATGGCAGAACAGCCCTGTCATTAGCAGCTCTCAAAGGACACGTGAATGTTGTGAAGGTCCTTCTACAGCACAATGCCGATGTCTCCTGTCAGGACAAGGATGGAAAGACGGCTCTCTCCTGGGCGGAAGAAAGACGACACAGAGAAATAGTTGAACATCTTCGCAGCCCTCAGGAAGCCACCCCGACAGAATGAGTCTCCTCTCCTATAAGACTATACCACCATAGGTGTCTTTAAAGGCAGTGTCACCAGCCCTATATAAAAATAACATGCACATTAATAACTTTTAAAAATATGTGAATACTTGAAACAGAGCTTTGTAAAACCGTTATAAATTGTAGAACCAACTACGTCAATCAACATCAAAGCATTTTTTAAAATTTGAAATATATCCAGGTGAATTGATAAAACTTGTGAATGGGTACTTAAAAAAGTGAGTTTTTCTCTAATTGTCTAAATATTATTACCTTGTTAATAAATAATGACAAGCTAATGAAGTGCGGTCTTCTTACTTCAAATTACTAAAAAAGTGGTTCTTGGTTAAAACACCTGACAGTCTATGCAATACGCAATCCAAGCAAGAGACAAGGCAGATGCAGCGCCTGCTGACTGAACACTGAACACATGCTCCAGGAATTCACTGTAATAATGACAATCTAATCAAGTGCGGTCTTGGTTAAAACACTTGTAACAGAATGTCCCCATGAAACATGCACTTAAGTGTACATCAGTCTGTAGCAGTGACAAGTTAGTATTTAGTAGAATAGTGAAGCTATGGCTACCCTGGCCAGTCTATGCAATACGCAATCCAAGCAAGAGACAAGGCAGATGCAGCGCCTGCTGACTGAACACTGAACACTTGCTCCAGGAATTCACTGTAATAATGACAATCTAATCAAGTGCGGTCTTGGTTAAAACACTTGTAACAGAATGTCCCCATGAAACATGCACTAAAGTGTACATCAGTCTGTAGCAGTGACAAGTTAGTATTTAGTAGAATAGTGAAGCTATGGCTACCCTGGCCAGTCTATGCAATACGCAATCCAAGCAAGAGACAAGGCAGATGCAGCGCCTGCTGACTGAACACTGAACACATGCTCCAGGAATTCACTGTAATAATGACAATCTAATCAAGTGCGGTCTTGGTTAAAACACTTGTAACAGAATGTCCCCATGAAACATGCACTTAAGTGTACATCAGTCTGTAGCAGTGACAAGTTAGTATTTAGTAGAATAGTGAAGCTATGGCTACCCTGGCCAGTCTATGCAATACGCAATCCAAGCAAGAGACAAGGCAGATGCAGCGCCTGCTGACTGAACACTGAACACATGCTCCAGGAATTCACTGTAATAATGACAATCTAATCAAGTGCGGTCTTGGTTAAAACACTTGTAACAGAATGTCCCCATGAAACATGCACTTAAGTGTACATCAGTCTGTAGCAGTGACAAGTTAGTATTTAGTAGAATAGTGAAGCTATGGCTACCCTGGCCAGTCTATGCAATACGCAATCCAAGCAAGAGACAAGGCAGATGCAGCGCCTGCTGACTGAACACTGAACACATGCTCCAGGAATTCACTGTAATAATGACAATCTAATCAAGTGCGGTCTTGGTTAAAACACTTGTAACAGAATGTCCCCATGAAACATGCACTTAAGTGTACATCAGTCTGTAGCAGTGACAAGTTAGTATTTAGTAGAATAGTGAAGCTATGGCTACCCTGGCCAGTCTATGCAATACGCAATCCAAGCAAGAGACAAGGCAGATGCAGCGCCTGCTGACTGAACACTGAACACATGCTCCAGGAATTCACTGTAATAATGACAATCTAATCAAGTGCGGTCTTGGTTAAAACACTTGTAACAGAATGTCCCCATGAAACATGCACTTAAGTGTACATCAGTCTGTAGCAGTGACAAGTTAGTATTTAGTAGAATAGTGAAGCTATGGCTACCCTGGCCAGTCTATGCAATACGCAATCCAAGCAAGAGACAAGGCAGATGCAGCGCCTGCTGACTGAACACTGAACACATGCTCCAGGAATTCACTGTAATAATGACAATCTAATCAAGTGCGGTCTTGGTTAAAACACTTGTAACAGAATGTCCCCATGAAACATGCACTTAAGTGTACATCAGTCTGTAGCAGTGACAAGTTAGTATTTAGTAGAATAGTGAAGCTATGGCTACCCTGGCCAGTCTATGCAATACGCAATCCAAGCAAGAGACAAGGCAGATGCAGCGCCTGCTGACTGAACACTGAACACATGCTCCAGGAATTCACTGTAATAATGACAATCTAATCAAGTGCGGTCTTGGTTAAAACACTTGTAACAGAATGTCCCCATGAAACATGCACTTAAGTGTACATCAGTCTGTAGCAGTGACAAGTTAGTATTTAGTAGAATAGTGAAGCTATGGCTACCCTGGCCAGTCTATGCAATACGCAATCCAAGCAAGAGACAAGGCAGATGCAGCGCCTGCTGACTGAACACTGAAAACATGCTCCAGGAACCTCCTGCTCAACTCACTTTAACAGGTAAACTTATCTTTCTTTAAACTTGTGAACCTAGTTCATTTTCTTAAATGCAGAATATTTTCTAAAAGGGTTAAATATATTTTATTAGCTTCTTATTTTACTAACTGTACCCCGCCACGTGTTGCTGTGGCTCTATAATGCTTTTTTCTGTGCATATAAGGAAAGAATAGCGCATTTTGCTTTTACGTCCAACAGATGGCACTGTTTTTCAAAAAAGCATGTTTTTAACTCATTCACTTTATGTGAAACTAAAAAACAAATTTATTATTCATATATTACGCAGACTCGTTATAAAGGTTACTGCCACTTCATTTCTTTTTTAATTCATATAAAAATAATGAATTAAAAATGTACCAACTTGTGTGTGTGGAAAGCTTTTAGATTTGAATATAAAGCGTGGTTTTTTCTCTTTTTAACACTGCTCAGATCATACATTTCACTTTAAGACTAAAAGAAATACATATATGTAATGACTATGTCACGAGGCAGTCTCAGTTTCGTACTGAGTTGATACAAAAAGTAATCTTTTGGGACCTCACAGGCTCCTTCGTGTATGACAAAGATAGACATTCAAAGAATATGTGAATACTACATTATACATCACGGGTGTGACTAAGATAACAACATATGCTTATTCGCTTACACTATTAGAAGAACACGGAATACTTTATGAGCTACTGTTATTAGGTTGTACTTCTTATACTTACATGTTGCCACGTTCGCTATCTCACTTTCTCTAATGGCGCTGAAAATCTTGTGTGTATTTACAATAAAATCTCATTCTTGGATTATGCTAGTTTTTGACGAGCATAGAAAACATTTTCTCATACACACGAGGGCATTTTACTAGACGTATACATAGCACACAACCTTATGCGACGCGTGGCAGTTTAGTACTAAAATTACGAAATCCAAAGCACCACAATTGACTTGTTTTTTCATGGCTTGCCACTTTGAGATTTCTACAGCGCATCTATATATACTCTAACGTCATTGCTTTTGCTATATTTAAAAATAAATAAAGAAAATCGTAGATCACACATTTTTTATATGGTGACGTCACGAGTTAAAAAAACCGGAAATTGTTTATTTTACTATTGAAGAACTATACATTTCAATTTTTTTCATTTTCGTTATCGTAGTAGAAAGCTTTTGAGCCGCACAAGACAGGGAAGAATGGAAGAGGAGATTAGATGAAATTGCTGCAAACCAATCCCAGGATTGAAACCAGAGAGAGAGAGAGAGAGAGTAGAAAGCTTTATCTGCACGATTCTTTCTAAGTCATAATATATATATATAAATACTAGAGTACTTTATTATATTTTGGCATATATTGGTATTGGATTACTCTAGGTACATAATGTCATTTAAGAGGGTTCTATATAAGTGGTCTTAATTTATTTTTTGGGTTTCAATTGTGGTCACCGGAGGGAAGGCTTTGTTAGGTATGTATTTGCCGCTCGAAGGGAATTAACGTGAAGTACCATAGAAAAATTTACACTAGCAAAGAGTTTTCTTATAACTAATCACCGGTGCAAAAAACTTTCTCAGATTCACCGTTGACTCAAACGTACTCCCATAATAAAGAATAGAAGGATATAGACTTAATCTTGATACCGCTATTGTTATTCGTTACAGATGCTGTGCGAGACATCTCTTGAGGGAAGAACACACTAACACTAGCACTACGCATTCTATCTTAGGCCCTGGACACCACTTGAGGGATAAAGCAGACAAATCCTTTCTATGGCCTTGGTTCCTGGACATTACTTGGGGGAAGAACACATTCGACACATTGGCATCCTTAGGCCCTGGACGCCACTTGATGGAACAACGCTCTCGAGGCAGCCACATTCTTTCTATGGCCCTGTTTCCTGGACATTACTTGGGGGAAGAAAACATTCGACACGGTGGCATTCTTAGGCCCTGGACGTCACTTGATGGAACAACGCTCTCGAGGCAGCCACATTCTTTCTGTGGCCCTGGTTCCTGGACATTACTTGCGGGAAGAACACATTCGATACGGTGGCATTCTTAGGCCCTGGACGCCACTTGATGGAACAACGCTCTCGAGGCAGCCACATTCTTTCTATGGCCCTGGTTCCTGGACATTACTTGGGGGAAGAACACATTCGACACATTGGCATCCTTAGGCCCTGGACGCCACTTGATGGAACAACGCTCTCGAGGCAGCCACATTCTTTCTATGGCCCTGTTTCCTGGACATTACTTGGGGGAAGAAAACATTCGACACGGTGGCATTCTTAGGCCCTGGACGTCACTTGATGGAACAACGCTCTCGAGGCAGCCACATTCTTTCTGTGGCCCTGGTTCCTGGACATTACTTGCGGGAAGAACACATTCGATACGGTGGCATTCTTAGGCCCTGGACGCCACTTGATGGAACAACGCTCTCGAGGCAGCCACATTCTTTCTATGGCCCTGGTTCCTGGACATTACTTGGGGGAAGAACACATTCGACACATTGGCATCCTTAGGCCCTGGACGCCACTTGATGGAACAACGCTCTCGAGGCAGCCACATTCTTTCTATGGCCCTGTTTCCTGGACATTACTTGGGGGAAGAAAACATTCGACACGGTGGCATTCTTAGGCCCTGGACGTCACTTGATGGAACAACGCTCTCGAGGCAGCCACATTCTTTCTATGGCCCTGGTTCCTGGACATTACTTGGGGGAAGAACACATTCGACACATTGGCATCCTTAGGCCCTGGACGCCACTTGATGGAACAACGCTCTCGAGGCAGCCACATTCTTTCTATGGCCCTGTTTCCTGGACATTACTTGGGGGAAGAAAACATTCGACACGGTGGCATTCTTAGGCCCTGGACGTCACTTGATGGAACAACGCTCTCGAGGCAGCCACATTCTTTCTGTGGCCCTGGTTCCTGGACATTACTTGCGGGAAGAACACATTCGATACGGTGGCATTCTTAGGCCCTGGACGCCACTTGATGGAACAACGCTCTCGAGGCAGCCACATTCTTTCTATGGCCCTGGTTCCTGGACATTACTTGGGGGAAGAACACATTCGACACATTGGCATCCTTAGGCCCTGGACGCCACTTGATGGAACAACGCTCTCGAGGCAGCCACATTCTTTCTATGGCCCTGTTTCCTGGACATTACTTGGGGGAAGAAAACATTCGACACGGTGGCATTCTTAGGCCCTGGACGTCACTTGATGGAACAACGCTCTCGAGGCAGCCACATTCTTTCTGTGGCCCTGGTTCCTGGACATTACTTGCGGGAAGAACACATTCGATACGGTGGCATTCTTAGGCCCTGGACGCCACTTGATGGAACAACGCTCTCGAGGCAGCCACATTCTTTCTATGGCCCTGGTTCCTGGACATTACTTGCGGGAAGAACACATTCGATACGGTGGCATTCTTAGGCCCTGGACGCCACTTGATGGAACAACGCTCTCGAGGCAGCCACATTCTTTCTATGGCCCTGGTTCCTGGACATTACTTGCGGGAAGAACACATTCGATACGGTGGCATTCTTAGGCCCTGGACGCCACTTGATGGAACAACGCTCTCGAGGCAGCCACATTCTTTCTATGGCCCTGGTTCCTGGACATTACTTGGGGGAAGAACACATTCGACACATTGGCATCCTTAGGCCCTGGACGCCACTTGATGGAACAACGCTCTCGAGGCAGCCACATTCTTTCTATGGCCCTGGTTCCTGGACATTACTTGCGGGAAGAACACATTCGATACGGTGGCATTCTTAGGCCCTGGACGCCACTTGATGGAACAACGCTCTCGAGGCAGCCACATTCATTCTATGGCCCTGGTTCCTGGACATTACTTGGGGGAAGAACACATTCGACACATTGGCATCCTTAGGCCCTGGACGCCACTTGATGGAACAACGCTCTCGAGGCAGCCACATTCTTTCTATGGCCCTGTTTCCTGGACATTACTTGGGGGAAGAAAACATTCGACACGGTGGCATTCTTAGGCCCTGGACGTCATTTGATGGAACAACGCTCTCGAGGCAGCCACATTCTTTCTATGGCCCTGGTTCCTGGACATTACTTGCGGGAAGAACACATTCGATACGGTGGCATTCTTAGGCCCTGGACGCCACTTGATGGAACAACGCTCTCGAGGCAGCCACATTCTTTCTATGGCCCTGTTTCCTGGACATTACTTGGGGGAAGAAAACATTCGACACGGTGGCATTCTTAGGCCCTGGACGTCACTTGATGGAACAACGCTCTCGAAGCAGCCACATTCTTTCTATGGCCCTGGTTCCTGGACATTACTTGCGGGAAGAACACATTCGATACGGTGGCATTCTTAGGCCCTGGACGCCACTTGATGGAACAACGCTCTCGAGGCAGCCACATTCTTTCTATGGCCCTGGTTCCTGGACATTACTTGCGGGAAGAACACATTCGATACGGTGGCATTCTTAGGCCCTGGACGCCACTTGATGGAACAACGCTCTCGAGGCAGCCACATTCTTTCTATGGCCCTGGTTCCTGGACATTACTTGCGGGAAGAACACATTCGATACGGTGGCATTCTTAGGCCCTGGACGCCACTTGATGGAACAACGCTCTCGAGGCAGCCACATTCTTTCTATGGCCCTGGTTCCTGGACATTACTTGGGGGAAGAACACATTCGACACATTGGCATCCTTAGGCCCTGGACGCCACTTGATGGAACAACGCTCTCGAGGCAGCCACATTCTTTCTATGGCCCTGGTTCCTGGACATTACTTGCGGGAAGAACACATTCGATACGGTGGCATTCTTAGGCCCTGGACGCCACTTGATGGAACAACGCTCTCGAGGCAGCCACATTCATTCTATGGCCCTGGTTCCTGGACATTACTTGGGGGAAGAACACATTCGACACATTGGCATCCTTAGGCCCTGGACGCCACTTGATGGAACAACGCTCTCGAGGCAGCCACATTCTTTCTATGGCCCTGTTTCCTGGACATTACTTGGGGGAAGAAAACATTCGACACGGTGGCATTCTTAGGCCCTGGACGTCACTTGATGGAACAACGCTCTCGAGGCAGCCACATTCTTTCTATGGCCCTGGTTCCTGGACATTACTTGCGGGAAGAACACATTCGATACGGTGGCATTCTTAGGCCCTGGACGCCACTTGATGGAACAACGCTCTCGAGGCAGCCACATTCTTTCTATGGCCCTGTTTCCTGGACATTACTTGGGGGAAGAAAACATTCGACACGGTGGCATTCTTAGGCCCTGGACGTCACTTGATGGAACAACGCTCTCGAGGCAGCCACATTCTTTCTGTGGCCCTGGTTCCTGGACATTACTTGCGGGAAGAACACATTCGATACGGTGGCATTCTTAGGCCCTGGACGCCACTTGATGGAACAACGCTCTCGAGGCAGCCACATTCTTTCTATGGCCCTGGTTCCTGGACATTACTTGGCGAACAGCACACTCAACACAGCAGTATTCTATCTCTATATAAATATATATACTGGTTTTAATAACCAAATAAAAAACATGTTTTACCAGTAGACGAATTTCATTACCCTTATTCGATATCCACACTCAGCACACTTAAGAATTTCATTACCCTCATTGGAAATCCACACTCAGCACACTTAAGAATTTCATTACCCTCATTGGAAATCCACACTCAGCACACTTAAGAATTTCATTACCCTCATTGGAAATCCACACTCAGCACATTTTAGAATTTCACTACCCTCATAGGAAATCTACACTCAGCACTCTTTAAAATTTCTTCGATAAGTTGACCACCATCTTTTAAGCGTATTTTTAAATATAACTATTTGAATTTAGATATTGTTTTCTTGATTGAATGAATGATGTGGAAATAAGCCCACTTCTCTACATACAATCAAGCTGAAACTCAGCAAATTGACTTGTTGTCGATGACAATGCATTCTAACAACTTTAGTTGGCACACACATTTTTGGAAAGTGGATGACATAATATTCAATAAATAAAAATTTACCTATTACCTGTGAACATCGCACACAAGTCACAACTGCTCCCAACCGTCTGGAGCCAGTAGTACTATTGTCACGTCCGATGTCATCCTGATGAGCGTCTGATGAGCGTCTGATGAGCGTCTGATGAGCGTCTGATGAGCATGGACCCTTGTCAATCACCAGGGTTATTATGGGGCTAAGGCAAGAAGACATAATGTGTAAAAGCATTAAAGAACCTTGATCATGTTGTCACGTCTGAAGGTGTTTTGAGAGTCCGCCAGCGGTGAGCAGGTTGCGCCGGGTAGAGATTCGTCTGATGGAGTGCGCGAGGCCATCCTCAATTAAACAGCATCCATTGAACGTTTAACGGAACAATGATGATTCATCTTGGTGTCACCTCGACAGCATGCTTGGTAATCCAGTGTAGTCTCCAAGGAATTACGCTTCACAAATAAAACCATTTTTTAATCCAAATAAACGATTGTATATTTTCATCTCTTCAAGCCACAACACTCGAACAAGCACAGGCCGATCTCACACAGGAGTCGAAACGTTGGTTATGTGTTTTGTAAATTTAAACGGAAAGTCTCCAAAGGATAAGTTCAAGGTATCCGCGCGATCTTTTTCTCAAAATTTCAATCTCCATTTTTTCTCGCCTAACGCCACGCGCACCGCGGAATCGTCCTCCCGCGTATTGTTCCCAATCTGCCTACCCGCGTAATTTTTGCTCGCCCCTCAAACCGATCGCAGGGCAGCCACCCGAAAAACTCTCAACAAAACAATAATCAGGCACTACCGTGGCAATCCAAACTTGCACAATTCTTTGACGTTACACTATGGTATCCCCAATCGGGGTATGTTGTGAGGCTGAAAATAGTGGGGAGGGGAAGGGGAAGAGAAAGGTTGGTCGGTTTAAGCCATTTCAAGCAACGTTTCAATTTTGAACGGTGGTCTTACTGAAAGTAACTTCCACTCTGGAACGTGCCGTAAAAAATATACTATTACCAATTTGAAATTGTGAATAAACACAATTTTCCAGGATTTGAATCCGCAACCCACGGATTGCTAGTCAAGAGCCTTGCCCCTCGACCCCGGAGGCTGTCCAAGCAAACTGGCATCCTGATCCTAAAAGTGCCACTTGCATATCGACCTCATCCCGACAATCCCGTCAAGTTCTGGATTGTAATCCAAGCATGTCCATCCAGACCTGCTGTTTTTGTATTGTGAACTTCGAGTCTGGTCAACTTAACACACTTGGCAAAAGTACCTATTTTAATATCACTATTCAAAAACAAATTATGCAGCAAACTTGCCAATTCCTCGCCTACATAGTTTAGTAAATGAATATACCAATGATTCGATTTGATAATACGTTTGATCGCGTAATAAACTCAATTCTTTTGAAAAAGCTCGACCTACTTCCAGTGGCGGCTCGTGACAATTGCATGTACTAGAATGATATTATTACAAAAATAGCATTATTGATGTTGTTGTAGCCGAAGACGGCAAAACTGCAATTTTATGAAAATCTTCATACAATGATGACATGAAAATATTCAAAATTATTCGTTATTTCTCTGACTGTGAAGCGTTACAAAGTAACCTAATAAGGCTTTGCAAGTATTGCAAAGTTAAGAGTGTACATATCAACGTCTGTCATCTCTAAAACGGAATCTAAAGATATCTGTGTTTACCTTGATAGCAAACTTATATTTAATAAGCACATTTACTCTTGCTATGTGTAAGTATTCAGTAATCCACGTACAATCGTAATCTTATGAAGTACACTGGAATATGCATCGCCAATTTGGAATCCAAAATATAAACTTTACATATGTAGATGGTATGGAAAGTACTCAAAACAAATTTATCAAATATCTTACCCCCAAATTCAACAATAATTTTGAATGTACATTTGAAACTTTGCAGCAAAGGCGAGTTGTAGCTGACTTAACATTTATACATAGAAATTTTAACAATAATATTCACTGTACCGAAATTCTGTCCCTTATTAACTTTAACATACCTTTGAGACGTACACGACATACAGTGCTATTTCACACGCATAATTATAAAACAAATGCAATATCTAATACGCCAATTAACCGAGCTCTTCATACTCTAAATAATATTTATCTAAACTCTCTAACATTAACATTTTTTCGGATTCACTACCCAAATTCAAACTTGGCATCATGTCAATAATATAAACTGTTCAATGAATATTTGTCAAGATATTATTTCTGATAGTTTCAGTTTATAATAATTTTTATTTTATCCAATTGTAAACTGTAATGTAAGAAATTATTTTTGCAACTATTGTACAAAATTATATTTCAATGTACCCAAATGTAAAAGCGGCGTGGGAGTATATAAAGAGAAAAAAAGTTCAAACCATTCAAATGGTGGAAGAAGTCGGAGATGGCCAAGAAAGACATTAGCAATAGCTAATGTGCCCACTATAATATATGTCCGCTAGTATGTTAAGAAAGACATTAGCAATAGCTAATGTGCCCACTATAATATATGTCCGCTAGTATGTTAAGAAAGACATTAGCAATAGCTAATGTGCCCACTATAATATATGTCCGCTAGTATGTTAAGAAAGACATTAGCAATAGCTAATGTGCCCACTATAATATATGTCCGCTAGTATGTTAAGAAAGACATTAGCAATAGCTAATGTGCCCACTATAATATATGTCCGCTAGTATGTTAAGAAAGACATTAGCAATAGCTAATGTGCCCACTATAATATATGTCCGCTAGTATGTTAAGAAAGATATTAGCAATAGCTAATGTGCCCACTATAATATATGTCCGCTAGTATGTTAAGAAAGACATTAGCAATAGCTAATGTGCCCACTATAATATATGTCCGCTAGTATGTTAAGAAAGACATTAGCAATAGCTAATGTGCCCACTATAATATATGTCCGCTAGTATGTTAAGAAAGACATTAGCAATAGCTAATGTGCCCACTATAATATATGTCCGCTAGTATGTTAAGAAAGACATTAGCAATAGCTAATGTGCCCACTATAATATATGTCCGCTAGTATGTTAAGAAAGATATTAGCAATAGCTAATGTGCCCACTATAATATATGTCCGCTAGTATGTTAAGAAAGATATTAGCAATAGCTAATGTGCCCACTATAATATATGTCCGCTAGTATGTTAAGAAAGACATTAGCAATAGCTAATGTGCCCACTATAATATATGTCCGATAGTATGTTAAGAAAGACATTAGCAATAGCTAATGTGCCCACTATAATATATGTCCGATAGTATGTTAAGAAAGACATTAGCAATAGCTAATGTGCCCACTATAATATATGTCCGATAGTATGTTAAGAAAGACATTAGCAATAGCTAATGTGCCCACTATAATATATGTCCGATAGTATGTTAAGAAAGACATTAGCAATAGCTAATGTGCCCACTATAATATATGTCCGATAGTATGTTAAGAAAGACATTAGCAATAGCTAATGTGCCCACTATAATATATGTCCGATAGTATGTTAAGAAAGACATTAGCAATAGCTAATGTGCCCACTATAATATATGTCCGATAGTATGTTAAGAAAGACATTAGCAATAGCTAATGTGCCCACTATAATATATGTCCGATAGTATGTTAAGAAAGACATTAGCAATAGCTAATGTGCCCACTATAATATATGTCCGATAGTATGTTAAGAAAGACATTAGCAATAGCTAATGTGCCCACCATACATGTCCAGTAGTATGTTAAGAAAGACATTAGCTATTACCAATGTGCCCACCATACATGTCCATTAGTATGTTAAGAAAGACATTAGCAATAGCTAATATGCCCACCATACATGTCCAGTAGTATGTTAAGAAAGACATTAGCTATTACCAATGTGCCCACCATACATGTTCATTAGTATGTTAAGAAAGATATTAGCAATAGCTAATATGCCCACCATACATGTCCAGTAGTATGTTAAGAAAGACATTAGCTATTACCAATGTGCCCACCATACATGTCCATTAGTATGTTAAGAAAGACATTAGCAAAAGCTAATATGCCCACCATACATGTCCACTAGTATGTTAAGAAAGACATTAGCTTTTACCAATGTGCCAACCATACGTGTCCATTAGTATGTTAAGAAAGACATTAGCAATAGCTAATATGCCCACCATACATGTCCAGTAGTATGTTAAGAAAGACATTAGCAATTACCAATGTGCCCACCATACATGTCCATTAGTATGTTAAGAAAGACATTAGCAATAGCTAATATGCCCACCATACATGTCCAGTAGTATGTTAAGAAAGACATTAGCTATTACCAATGTGCCCACCATACATGTCCATTAGTATGTTAAGAAAGACATTAGCAATAGCTAATATGCCCACCATACATGTCCAGTAGTATGTTAAGAAAGACATTAGCTATTACCAATGTGCCCACCATACATGTCCATTAGTATGTTAAGAAAGACATTAGCAATAGCTAATATGCCCACCATACATGTCCATTAGTATGTTAAGAAAGACATTAGCAATAGCTAATATGCCCACCATACATGTCCAGTAGTATGTTAAGAAAGACATTAGCTATTACCAATGTGCCCACCATACATGTCCATTAGTATGTTAAGAAAGACATTAGCCATAGCTAATATGCCCACCATACATGTCCAGTAGTATGTTAAGAAAGACATTAGCTATTACCAATGTGCCCACCATACATGTCCATTAGTATGTTAAGAAAGACATGAGCAATAGCTAATATGCCCACCATACATGTCCATTAGTATGTTAAGAAAGACATTAGCAATAGCTAATATGCCCACCATACATGTCCATTAGTATGTTAAGAAAGACATTAGCAATAGCTAATATGCCCACCATTCATGTCCAGTAGTATGTTAAGAAAGACATTAGCTATTACCAATGTGCCCACCATACATGTCCATTAGTATGTTAAGAAAGACATTAGCAATAGCTAATATGCCCACCATACATGTCCAGTAGTATGTTAAGAAAGACATTAGCTATTACCAATGTGCCCACCATACATGTCCATTAGTATGTTAAGAAAGACATTAGCAATAGCTAATATGCCCACCATACATGTCCATTAGTATGTTAAGAAAGACATAAGCAATAGCTAATATGCCCACCATACATGTCCAGTAGTATGTTAAGAAAGACATTAGCTATTACCAATGTGCCCACCATACATGTCCATTAGTATGTTAAGAAAGACATTAGCAATAGCTAATATGCCCACCATACATGTCCAGTAGTATGTTAAGAAAGACATTATCTATTACCAATGTGCCCACCATACATGTCCATTAGTATGTTAAGAAAGACATTAGCAATAGCTAATATGCCCACCATACATGTCCATAAGTATGTTAAGAAAGACATTAGCAATAGCTAATATGCCTACCATACATGTCCATTAGTATGTTAAGAAAGACATTAGCAATAGCTAATATGCCCACCATACATGTCCATTAGTATGTTAAGAAAGAAATTAGCAATAGCTAATATGCCCACCATACATGTCCAGTAGTATGTTAAGAAAGACATTAGCTATTACCAATGTGCCCACCATACATGTCCATTAGTATGTTAAGAAAGACATTAGCAATAGCTAATATGCCCACCATACATGTCCATTAGTATGTTAAGAAAGACATTAGCAATAGCTAATATGCCCACCATACATGTCCATTAGTATGTTAAGAAAGACATTAGCAATAGCTAATATGCCCACCATACATGTCCATTAGTATGTTAAGAAAGACATTAGCAATAGCTAATATGCCCACCATACATGTCCAGTAGTATGTTAAGAAAGACATTAGCTATTACCAATGTGCCCACCATACATGTCCATTAGTATGTTAAGAAAGACATTAGCAATAGCTAATATGCCCACCATACATGTCCATTAGTATGTTAAGAAAGACATTAGCAATAGCTAATATGCCCACCATACATGTCCATTAGTATGTTAAGAAAGACATTAGCAATAGCTAATATGCCCACCATACATGTCCATTAGTATGTTAAGAAAGACATTAGCAATAGCTAATATGCCCACCATACATGTCCAGTAGTATGTTAAGAAAGACATTAGCTATTACCAATGTGCCCACCATACATGTCCATTAGTATGTTAAGAAAGACATTAGCAATAGCTAATATGCCCACCATACATGTCCATTAGTATGTTAAGAAAGACATTAGCAATAGCTAATATGCCCACCATACATGTCCATTAGTATGTTAAGAAAGACATTAGCAATAGCTAATATGCCCACCATACATGTCCATTAGTATGTTAAGAAAGACATTAGCAATAGCTAATATGCCCACCATACATGTCCAGTAGTATGTTAAGAAAGACATTAGCTATTACCAATGTGCCCACCATACATGTCCATTAGTATGTTAAGAAAGACTCTAGCAATAGCTAATATGCCCACCATACATGTCCAGTAGTATGTTAAGAAAGACATTAGCTATTACAAATGTGCCCACCATACAATGTCCACTCGTATGTTAAGAAAGACATTAGCTTTTACCAATGTGCCCACCATCCATGTCCATTAGTATGTTAAGAAAGACATTAGCAATAGCTAATATGCCCACCATACATGTCCAGTAGTATGTTAAGAAAGACATTAGCTATTACCAATGTGCCGACCATACATGTCCATTAGTATGTTAAGAAAGACATTAGCAATAGCTAATATGCCCACCATACATGTCCAGTAGTATGTTAAGAAAGACATTAGCTATTACCAATGTGCCCACCATACATGTCCATTAGTATGTTAAGAAAGACATTAGCAATAGCTAATATGCCCACCATACATGTCCATTAGTATGTTAAGAAAGACATTAGCAATAGCTAATATGCCCACCATACATGTCCAGTAGTATGTTAAGAAAGACATTAGCTATTACCAATGTGCCCACCATACATGTCCATTAGTATGTTAAGAAAGACATTAGCAATAGCTAATATGCCCACCATACATGTCCATTAGTATGTTAAGAAAGACATTAGCAATAGCTAATATGCCCACCATACATGTCCATTAGTATGTTAAGAAAGACATTAGCAATAGCTAATATGCCCACCATACATGTCCATTAGTATGTTAAGAAAGACATTAGCAATAGCTAATATGCCCACCATACATGTCCAGTAGTATGTTAAGAAAGACATTAGCTATTACCAATGTGCCCACCATACATGTCCATTAGTATGTTAAGAAAGACTCTAGCAATAGCTAATATGCCCACCATACATGTCCAGTAGTATGTTAAGAAAGACATTAGCTATTACAAATGTGCCCACCATACAATGTCCATTAGTATGTGAAGAAAGACATTAGCAATAGCTAATATGCCCACCATACATGTCCAGTAGTATGTTAAGAAAGACATAAGCTATTACCAATGTGCCCACCATACATGTCCATTAGTATGTTAAGAAAGACATTAGCAATAGCTAATATGCCCACCATACATGTCCATTAGTATGTTAAGAAAGACATTAGCAATAGCTAATATGCCCACCATACATGTCCAGTAGTATGTTAAGAAAGACATTAGCTATTACCAATGTGCCCACCATACATGTCCATTAGTATGTTAAGAAAGACATTAGCAATAGCTAATATGCCCACCATACATGTCCATTAGTATGTTAAGAAAGACATTAGCAATAGCTAATATGCCCACCATACATGTCCAGTAGTATGTTAAGAAAGACATTAGCTATTACCAATGTGCCCACCATACATGTCCATTAGTATGTTAAGAAAGACATTAGCAATAGCTAATATGCCCACCATACATGTCCATTAGTATGTTAAGAAAGACATTAGCAATAGCTAATATGCCCACCATACATGTCCATTAGTATGTTAAGAAAGACATTAGCAATAGCTAATATGCCCACCATACATGTCCATTAGTATGTTAAGAAAGACATTAGCAATAGCTAATATGCCCACCATACATGTCCAGTAGTATGTTAAGAAAGACATTAGCTATTACCAATGTGCCCACCATACATGTCCATTAGTATGTTAAGAAAGACTCTAGCAATAGCTAATATGCCCACCATACATGTCCAGTAGTATGTTAAGAAAGACATTAGCTATTACAAATGTGCCCACCATACAATGTCCATTAGTATGTGAAGAAAGACATTAGCAATAGCTAATATGCCCACCATACATGTCCAGTAGTATGTTAAGAAAGACATTAGCTATTACCAATGTGCCCACCATACATGTCCATTAGTATGTTAAGAAAGACATTAGCAATAGCTAATATGCCCACCATACATGTCCATTAGTATGTTAAGAAAGACATTAGCAATAGCTAATATGCCCACCATACATGTCCAGTAGTATGTTAAGAAAGACATTAGCTATTACCAATGTGCCCACCATACATGTCCATTAGTATGTTAAGAAAGACATTAGCAATAGCTAATATGCCCACCATACATGTCCATTAGTATGTTAAGAAAGACATTAGCAATAGCTAATATGCCCACCATACATGTCCATTAGTATGTTAAGAAAGACATTAGCAATAGCTAATATGCCCACCATACATGTCCATTAGTATGTTAAGAAAGACATTAGCAATAGCTAATATGCCCACCATACATGTCCAGTAGTATGTTAAGAAAGACATTAGCTATTACCAATGTGCCCACCATACATGTCCATTAGTATGTTAAGAAAGACTCTAGCAATAGCTAATATGCCCACCATACATGTCCAGTAGTATGTTAAGAAAGACCTTAGCTATTACCAATGTGCCCACCATACAATGTCCATTAGTATGTGAAGAAAGACATTAGCAATAGCTAATATGCCCACCATACATGTCCAGTAGTATGTTAAGAAAGACATTAGCAATTACCAATGTGCCCACCATACATGTCCATTAGTATGTTAAGAAAGACATTAGCAATAGCTAATATGCCCACCATACATGTCCATTAGTATGTTAAGAAAGACATTAGCAATAGCTAATATGCCCACCATACATGTCCAGTAGTATGTTAAGAAAGACATTAGCTATTACCAATGTGCCCACCATACATGTCCATTAGTATGTTAAGAAAGACATTAGCAATAGCTAATATGCCCACCATACATGTCCAGTAGTAGTTTAAGAAAGACATTAGCTATTACCAATGTGCCCACCATACATGTCCATTAGTATGTTAAGAAAGACATTAGCAATAGCTAATATGCCCACCATACATGTCCATTAGTATGTTAAGAAAGACATAAGCAATAGCTAATATGCCCACCATACATGTCCAGTAGTATGTTAAGAAAGACATTAGCTATTACCAATGTGCCCACCATACATGTCCATTAGTATGTTAAGAAAGACATTAGCAATAGCTAATATGCCCACCATACATGTCCATTAGTATATTAAGAAAGACATTAGCAATAGCTTATATGCCCACCATACATGTCCAGTAGTATGTTAAGAAAGACATTAGCTATTACCAATGTGCCCACCATACATGTCCATTAGTATGTTAAGAAAGACATTAGCAATAGCTAATATGCCCACCATACATGTCCAGTAGTATGTTAAGAAAGACATTAGCTATTACCAATGTGCCCACCATACATGTCCATTAGTATGTTAAGAAAGACATTAGCAATAGCTAATATGCCCACCATACATGTCCATTAGTATGTTAAGAAAGACATTAGCAATAGCTAATATGCCCACCATACATGTCCATTAGTATGTTAAGAAAGACATTAGCAATAGCTAATATGCCCACCATACATGTCCATTAGTATGTTAAGAAAGACATTAGCAATAGCTAATATGCCCACCATACATGTCCAGTAGTATGTTAAGAAAGACATTAGCTATTACCAATGTGCCCACCATACATGTCCATTAGTATGTTAAGAAAGACATTAGCAATAGCTAATATGCCCACCATACATGTCCATTAGTATGTTAAGAAAGACATTAGCAATAGCTAATATGCCCACCATACATGTCCATTAGTATGTTAAGAAAGACATTAGCAATAGCTAATATGCCCACCATACATGTCCATTAGTATGTTAAGAAAGACATTAGCAATAGCTAATATGCCCACCATACATGTCCATTAGTATGTTAAGAAAGACATTAGCAATAGCTAATATGCCCACCATACATGTCCATTAGTTTGTTAAGAAAGACATTAGCAATAGCTAATATGCCCACCATACATGTCCATTAGTATGTTAAGAAAGACATTAGCAATAGCTAATATGCCCACCATACATGTCCATTAGTATGTTTAGAAAGACATTAGCAATAGCTAATATGCCCACCATACATGTCCATTAGTATGTTAAGAAAGACATTAGCAATAGCTAATATGCCCACCATACATGTCCATTAGTATGTTAAGAAAGACATTAGCAATAGCTAATATGCCCACCATACATGTCCAGTAGTATGTTAAGAAAGACATTAGCTATTACCAATGTGCCCACCATACATGTCCATTAGTATGTTAAGAAAGACTCTAGCAATAGCTAATATGCCCACCATACATGTCCAGTAGTATGTTAAGAAAGACATTAGCTATTACAAATGTGCCCACCATACAATGTCCACTCGTATGTTAAGAAAGACATTAGCTTTTACCAATGTGCCCACCATCCATGTCCATTAGTATGTTAAGAAAGACATTAGCAATAGCTAATATGCCCACCATACATGTCCAGTAGTATGTTAAGAAAGACATTAGCTATTACCAATGTGCCGACCATACATGTCCATTAGTATGTTAAGAAAGACATTAGCAATAGCTAATATGCCCACCATACATGTCCAGTAGTATGTTAAGAAAGACATTAGCTATTACCAATGTGCCCACCATACATGTCCATTAGTATGTTAAGAAAGACATTAGCAATAGCTAATATGCCCACCATACATGTCCATTAGTATGTTAAGAAAGACATTAGCAATAGCTAATATGCCCACCATACATGTCCAGTAGTATGTTAAGAAAGACATTAGCTATTACCAATGTGCCCACCATACATGTCCATTAGTATGTTAAGAAAGACATTAGCAATAGCTAATATGCCCACCATACATGTCCATTAGTATGTTAAGAAAGACATTAGCAATAGCTAATATGCCCACCATACATGTCCATTAGTATGTTAAGAAAGACATTAGCAATAGCTAATATGCCCACCATACATGTCCATTAGTATGTTAAGAAAGACATTAGCAATAGCTAATATGCCCACCATACATGTCCAGTAGTATGTTAAGAAAGACATTAGCTATTACCAATGTGCCCACCATACATGTCCATTAGTATGTTAAGAAAGACTCTAGCAATAGCTAATATGCCCACCATACATGTCCAGTAGTATGTTAAGAAAGACATTAGCTATTACAAATGTGCCCACCATACAATGTCCATTAGTATGTGAAGAAAGACATTAGCAATAGCTAATATGCCCACCATACATGTCCAGTAGTATGTTAAGAAAGACATAAGCTATTACCAATGTGCCCACCATACATGTCCATTAGTATGTTAAGAAAGACATTAGCAATAGCTAATATGCCCACCATACATGTCCATTAGTATGTTAAGAAAGACATTAGCAATAGCTAATATGCCCACCATACATGTCCAGTAGTATGTTAAGAAAGACATTAGCTATTACCAATGTGCCCACCATACATGTCCATTAGTATGTTAAGAAAGACATTAGCAATAGCTAATATGCCCACCATACATGTCCATTAGTATGTTAAGAAAGACATTAGCAATAGCTAATATGCCCACCATACATGTCCAGTAGTATGTTAAGAAAGACATTAGCTATTACCAATGTGCCCACCATACATGTCCATTAGTATGTTAAGAAAGACATTAGCAATAGCTAATATGCCCACCATACATGTCCATTAGTATGTTAAGAAAGACATTAGCAATAGCTAATATGCCCACCATACATGTCCATTAGTATGTTAAGAAAGACATTAGCAATAGCTAATATGCCCACCATACATGTCCATTAGTATGTTAAGAAAGACATTAGCAATAGCTAATATGCCCACCATACATGTCCAGTAGTATGTTAAGAAAGACATTAGCTATTACCAATGTGCCCACCATACATGTCCATTAGTATGTTAAGAAAGACTCTAGCAATAGCTAATATGCCCACCATACATGTCCAGTAGTATGTTAAGAAAGACATTAGCTATTACAAATGTGCCCACCATACAATGTCCATTAGTATGTGAAGAAAGACATTAGCAATAGCTAATATGCCCACCATACATGTCCAGTAGTATGTTAAGAAAGACATTAGCTATTACCAATGTGCCCACCATACATGTCCATTAGTATGTTAAGAAAGACATTAGCAATAGCTAATATGCCCACCATACATGTCCATTAGTATGTTAAGAAAGACATTAGCAATAGCTAATATGCCCACCATACATGTCCAGTAGTATGTTAAGAAAGACATTAGCTATTACCAATGTGCCCACCATACATGTCCATTAGTATGTTAAGAAAGACATTAGCAATAGCTAATATGCCCACCATACATGTCCATTAGTATGTTAAGAAAGACATTAGCAATAGCTAATATGCCCACCATACATGTCCATTAGTATGTTAAGAAAGACATTAGCAATAGCTAATATGCCCACCATACATGTCCATTAGTATGTTAAGAAAGACATTAGCAATAGCTAATATGCCCACCATACATGTCCATTAGTATGTTAAGAAAGACATTAGCAATAGCTAATATGCCCACCATACATGTCCATTAGTTTGTTAAGAAAGACATTAGCAATAGCTAATATGCCCACCATACATGTCCAGTAGTATGTTAAGAAAGACATTAGCTATTACCAATGTGCCCACCATACATGTCCATTAGTATGTTAAGAAAGACATTAGCAATAGCTAATATGCCCACCATACATGTCCATTAGTATGTTAAGAAAGACATTAGCAATAGCTAATATGCCCACCATACATGTCCATTAGTATGTTAAGAAAGACATTAGCAATAGCTAATATGCCCACCATACATGTCCATTAGTATGTTAAGAAAGACATTAGCAATAGCTAATATGCCCACCATACATGTCCACTAGTATGTTAAGAAAGACATTAGCAATAGCTAATATGCCCACCATACATGTCCATTAGTATGTTAAGAAAGACATTAGCAATAGCTAATATGCCCACCATACATGTCCATTAGTATGTTAAGAAAGACATTAGCAATAGCTAATATGCCCACCATACATGTCCACTAGTATGTTAAGAAAGACATTAGCAATAGCTAATATGCCCACCATACATGTCCATTAGTATGTTAAGAAAGACATTAGCAATAGCTAATATGCCCACCATACATGTCCATTAGTATGTTAAGAAAGACATTAGCAGTAGCTAATATGCCCACCATACATGTCCATTAGTATGTTAAGAAAGACATTAGCAATAGCTAATATGCCCACCATACATGTCCACTAGTATGTTAAGAAAGACATTAGCAATAGCTAATATGCCCACCATACATGTCCATTAGTATGTTAAGAAAGACATTAGCAATAGCTAATATGCCCACCATACATGTCCATTAGTATGTTAAGAAAGACATTAGCAATAGCTAATATGCCCACCATACATGTCCATTAGTATGTTAAGAAAGACATTAGCAATAGCTTATATGCCCACCATACATGTCCATTAGTATGTTAAGAAAGACATTAGCAATAACAAATATGCCCACCATACATGACGTAGAGACGTAGGACTGATGATGTACACTCCGGATGCAGGCGGTGATGTGCTGGTCAAGCGCGGGTCAGTGAGTCGACGCCGCTGCTGGTGACCGGACTCGTTGACGGTCAGGAACTGGCGAAGAACGTGGGTCTTCAGGTACTCCAGTTCTGACAGGAAAGCCGAAGGTGCGGTGGACCTTGTAGGCGGTTGAACGGGAGGTGCATAGACCATGGAGGAAGCTGCGTGGTCTAGGTGCATGCTGGTCCTGATATAGCGCAGGTAAGATGCGCTGGAACCAGGGCGCTGATATCCGATGTAGCGCTGGCCAGGGACGGTGGCCGGGGCCAAGGCGCTACGATGATATCCCGATGGAGTCCATGGTTGATCCGTGCGGAGCCGGGAATATTGTCCTTCGCGCGATGAAGGTGCGCGGATTATCACTCGTTGAGCCTTGTTAACTGACGGCTGATTGATGACTGACTGACTGCTCACTGCGTCGGGCCCATTTATATAGAACGGCCGACGGCAACAGTAGGTAGGCGAGATCGCAAGTAAAACGGAGACACTCGCTCAGTATGGGTCCTACTGGAACTTTCGTTGGCGCTGCTATTATTCCTAGGCAACAGGCTAGAACCTTCTAGTGAGTTGGCGTAATGTGCCAGACCAACTCGCAACGTATTGTCGTAGGTAGCTCTAGACGTCGCGAGTAGGTAGTCACTAGCAAGTAGATAGGTAGGTCGCGTTGTTTACAATTAGCGAGACAATCTAGATTAATCTCTAATCGCCACAAAATGTTTAAATACCCTTCTCTTAAGAGGAACGTCTGCGCCGCCTTCAGGGTAGCATCACAATTGTAGGATTTGTGAAGCTGAGAGTAACCGCATCTCTAAATAGTATAATACAAAGTCTCTATCCGCGTCTATCTTTTGTGCGCTTAGTTCTTCTAATCTACGCAACCGATTTTGGTATGGTTTTCACTATCATTTAGAGAATTTCTTCAGAAAGGTTTAAATATATAATACATGCATATAATATTTATAGAAAGTAGAGAAAAGTCGAGCAACGCCGGACCAGCTAGTATATTTATAAAACTTGCTAACGAGACTACCCGGCGTTGCTAGGGGTTATCCTTAGGAGATAGACATATACTGTCGCAGATTTTTCTGTATGCCTTTTTAAGATATACAATTCCGTAGTACATTATTTTGATGTATCTCATAAGGTTTAGCCAGCGTTAGCAATGTAAGCGCCCGAAATTATTTTTTGTCGACTCGATTTCAAAACATCGACATTTTTCTACTTTCTAAAAATATAATATGTATGTATTTTATTTATAAAACCTTCCGGAATAAATCCTCCTTTTCAAATTTTTTTTTTAAATATCCATTATTTTTGCGCTAGTCTCACAATTTTTAAATAAAAATAAAACAAAATACATAATTTAACTTTTATCTTTTTTATTTATTTATTATTTGATATAGTTATATTTTACAATAAATTTACAATGTTTACATGTCACACAGTATTATAATGTAAAACAAAATGCTCTTGTTTTAAATTATGTGTATATTGTTTTAATTTAAAGTAAGTTTGTTAAAGTAAGTTATACCTAGATAGAGACAGGTATTACGAATGTGTTTGTTATTAAATTTTGGGATTTTATTATTATTCTGATATAAGATGTAAGTTATTTAATTGCTTTTCCTTATAAATTTGTTGTAGTGAATATTTTTATACTGTTTTATATTGTGGTTAGATTGGGTTTCAGATCGTAATTTCAAAAAATAAGGTTTTACGTTTCATAAAAAATCAAATGCTACATTGTTATAAAATGGTTATTTTGTTGTTGTGAAATTTAAAAGGTCCCCGTTAAACGCCGTTTCTGGATAATCAACAATAAATTACAACTTCTGTCCACGGTCATACGGTTATGATTGCCAGCTGATATCTGGAAAACATTTTTAAATAGTGAAACTCGACAGGTGCGTTGTTATAGATGACATACGCATTTATCTTAAATTGAATAACATTCATAACAGTCAATGTGCTAAATAAATACCGGTCCTATCCAATCGAGATTTAGCTCAGTTGTTAGCGCGATTGACTCCCGTCAGTTCCTCGGGAGGAAGATTCTATCTTCAGCAAAACCATTTTTTTTAAATAATCAAAAGACATTATAAAAGTTCACAGTAGTTTAAAAAACAGTCCCTATGAGGAAAGTTCAAATCATCAATCAAACAAAAATTTGTTAATTTAAAATCATTTATACAAGATATATTTTCATTAATTTTAGTTATAAGTTATAAGTCTAAGTGATAAGGAACAGGTTAAATGTATAAATTAAGTTGT
Organism: Hesperophylax consimilis; assembly: GCF_061612785.1. Lineage (NCBI taxonomy): Eukaryota > Metazoa > Arthropoda > Insecta > Trichoptera > Limnephilidae > Hesperophylax > Hesperophylax consimilis. Next base: position 17,920,395 of record NC_142855.1, on the reverse strand, counting down.
TAAGCGCCCTTGAGGTGATTTTCTCACGAAATGGTGCTATAAAAATGATCCAAAATGGTTTTTACGGGTTCATTGTTTTATTTAACATCGATCTAGCGGTAAACTTCCGAAGCTTCCTACCAAGCATTGCCGCAACACAACGTTGAAAATTTTCTCAACTTTTCTTTGTGTCATTTTCTTCTTCAGTAGCTTCGGTAACTTGTGTAAAGTGGTTGTCAAAAATGTTGCGGTTTTACAAGATGTTTGTAATTTTAATTTTAATAAACAAAAACTTCGTTTTATTGTCAAATTAACCAAATTTTCTACAGATTACTAACATACTCGTAGTTTAAATCTTCTGACAAAGTTTTGTTAGTGTTTGAACATGTTTAACATTATTTGACTGCAGTTAATTTTAACTATAAAAATGTTGTGATTAAAATAGTGAGTGCTTGACAAAATAATTAATTAATAATTAATTAATTTAGTACTTAGGTACTTGTTTCGACTTTTTGAATTTATTAAAAATGTGCAAAACCTTGTGATTATATACTAGAAAACTAAAAGTCAGTATCGCCCTGGTGTAAGTCCACCTTCCAATTAATTAATTGTAAGCAACATAAATTATTTATCTAATACCGTTTGGCATATCATCATCATGTCTGTTTAAATTAGTTTGCACGTTCCGTTTTCGGTTTCTAAAATCTGAGGCATTCGTCTTATTATTCAAGCAAGCTTTGACTGAGCTTTTCAATATTATGGTACCTACCTGCCTTGAGAATGTTTAAATGTAATTGAGATAGTGACGTTTCTTTGGGTACTCAATTCGAAATAAAAAATATTATATTATTGTTTTTAATTACTTAGGAATGTTGTGTATTCACAATTTAGTTAGTTTATTACATATTAGTTGAGGTATACCCGGGGTTGCGCGGGGACTTTTTGGTTGTGAATTCTAGAGTTTCTGACAACTGGGTAACTTTTTAAGGTGGAAATAATATTATTTTAATGTAAAGTATTAATTTGTAGTGTTTTTCATACATACTATTATATTATTCTGACTCTTGACATGGCCCGACTCGAGTATCTGATTAGCTTGATCGTGCCATGTCTTCCTTGGGCGTCCTCGACTACTGCTACCATTCTCATTTGCATAATATATTCTCCTTACACTCATTTCTTCGCCCATTCGCTCTACATGCCCAAACCATCTAAGCGTTCCTTTCTTAATCTTACGCATTACGCTTACATCGGCCTTGCACTCTTTGCGGATCTCCACATTCCTCACACGATCAAATATGGTTTTACCACAGATACGCCTCAGGGATCTCATTTCAACAGCATTCAATCTACTTTCATCCTTTCTTTGCCAATTCCATGCCTCACTTCCATACATCAGGGTAGGTACCAGCACTCCGTTGTGGACTGTTAACTTTGCTCCTTTGGACATTTTTTTGTTAGGCACTAATAAGAAAAAACTTTAAACCAAATATGGTAAAAAAAAGCCTTGTTCACAGAATTATTAGTATTATGTAAAATTACCTCGTATTATTAAGGTGTGATTTAAAAAAGATGTTCATATCCAATATGAATTTCCGACCCTCACGTTCAATAAATAGGTCATGACCCAAGGTATGACCCGCCTCTGACCTCTTCGTAATATCCAGTGTAGGTACGTATTTTCATATGTACATTGGATAAATTAACATGTGCTGCCAATATTTGGGTCACAGGTCACAGCACAAGTGAAATAATAACATCGATTTAAACAGTTTTAAATAGCTCGCATATACTTGCATTCACGTTTGTAAACAAGTGTAACGAATATCCCGCGGGTCGGTAAGGAATCGACAAAAACCGAGTGCTGTAAAGAAGCGAGAAACTTTACTCATGTTGCATGATCTCTGTCCACAGTTTCTTTAGCTTAGAAACTGTCGGTAGTGCAGATTTCTGTTTTCGCATTTACCGCCATTACGCTGAATGTCATGTTGTTTCATCGTCAAATTGACTATTGTAAATTTATAATACATTTCTACAGTGATCTATGTTATTACTAACTATATATGGAGATAATATTCAGTACAATACTTACCTGGTAGGTCACTTGAGATTAACGGCCGGCATAGTCCAGTGGTAACGCATTGGACTGCCATTCCGAAGGTCGCGGGCTCGAACCCGGCGTGCGCAAATAAATTTTATTTGATTAATTTGTGTTATTTCACAATTAATTAATTAAAATAATATATAGTATATTTGCGGCACGTTCCAGAGTGGAAGATACTACCAGTATCGCCCTGGTGTAAGACCACCATTCAGAATTGAAACGTTGCTCCAAATGGCTTTAGCCGTGTTTAGTGACTAGATCTGAATAGCCAGGTACTTCCCCACCTTCCTCTTTCCCTTCCCCACTTACCTTCAGCCTCACAACATCCCCCAATTGGGGATGCCATAGTCTCACTGGCTCCAGACGGGAGCAGTTGGGACTCTTGTGAGGTATACACTATAAAAAAAAAAAAAAAACGCTTAATTAAGATTAACTAATTGTTTATTAGCGAAATTTAGATACAGGATTTAGGACATAATTGGAAAATTGGATATAACTGGACTTTCTCTTAGGAATGGTATATTTAATTTAAGGGTATGACAGCTTAAGGCGATGCACTACGTATAGTAATACAAAATTATGTGTTTTGGATTGAAAATTTGGTCGCCTAGAAATGTTTCAGATGCTTTAAAAATAATTACCGCGAGTATAATACGTCTTGGCCTTTGAAATAATCGAGTATTTTTTACGTACCTAGTTCTTTTTATAAGCCCAGAAAAAAATAATGTATAAGGCCTATGAAAACTGCTTTAAAGTTCAAAATATCCTACTTACGAAACCATTTTCGGTTATGGTTTTATTGTATAATGTGGCAAATTAAGTTATTTATAAAATGATCGGAAAACATTTAAATATTTATGCCTGAACATACACAATAAAATAAAAGGCACTTTTTGGCCATGCTTTTTTCTTGCCTAAATCAACAGCTGGATGGTGTTAAGCGGGAATTTAAGCCTTATCGTCATCTACGTAAGGAATGTTATTGATGGCATCGCCTTAAAAGGGTAAGTTTTTAGTTTAGACCTGAATTCTGTTGGACTTGTTATGGATCTTAGTTCCGGAGGGAGTTTATTCCAAGCCTTCGGCCCAGATACTCCGAAAGCGCGATCACCAAACTTAGTATTTGGCTTGCGCTTAGGTTCCATCAGTCTGCCTACAGCTGATGATGTTGATGATCTAAGAGTTGACTGCCTCAGACCAGTGTTTTCCGGGACGCATAGTTCAGAGATGTAGGGTGGGGCCATTTCATTGATGGATTTAAACACCACCCAGCACAATATGTACTGGATTCTTTCAGGGCACTTGAGCTAGTGAAGGTTACAAAGGTGTGCTGCAATGTGCGAATATTTTGAAACCCCGGTTATGTTATATTATAAGCTTGAAATAATAGTTTATTATGCACCACTTTGTCATACAAGATGGCTGCCAGGGAATTTCCCCTCAACCTAGATTTGGCTTCAATGCCATTCATACACAATCACATTAATGCTCTGGCCAGCTTTTGGTCAATGATTATAAGTGTACCTTCAATAATCCTGATTCCTTCCTAATAATCAATAAATAGGTAATCCTCACTTCTTATTTCTTTCGTATGTTATTCTACTGTTGTGTTTTATTAAAAAAAAAACCATTTATTGATTGCCATATTTCGGATACATACGGTTTTAATCACCGTCAAACTTGACTCTTCATTTAGAGTTTTTTGCAGAGTCCCTTTTGTAAAAATGCAATTAGTTCACAAATGAGATATTTTTGGAATTTCTGACATATAACATACTTTAAACGTAGGTCGAATTAATATTTTCACACACATTTATTTATCGGGAAACAATATTCTGAAATATTTTTTGGCAATGTAACGAAAACGATACAATCTGGAAAACCTACAAAAATACCAAACGTAGAAAACCTAGCAAAACAAAGAATTTTTATTTGAATAATAACTGTACCCAGCCACGCGTTGCTGTTGCTCAGTCTGTCTGTGCTGATAGATAAGCCATAGTTGTGTCAAAATTTCAATTCAATCGACGAAGAACTTTCGGAGATTTAAGATTGTGAACAAACAAACATTTTTATTTATATAGACTTCTTTACTTGAGAAGTTTTTTACAGGACTTCATCACTTATGTCTGTAAGATTCCCAATTTAATTTAGAGATATGCTAGGGCAAATTCTACCTTAGGTCTGTCCAATACATCAGGGCCGAGCTTCGCATATTTATGTGCATGGCTATTGTGGTAATATGCATTAAAATCGCTTGACAAACGGAGTTTAGAAACGTTCGAATTCAAGACAAAAACTGGTTTTGATTTATTTTGTAAATAATTTTATAAGAAAGCAAAAAAGTTAATCAAGTGAAACTGTCACAGATAATCTTAGCTATAATAATGTATTTTTAAAAAGTTGTTTCCTTTACGTGTTCATACATTTCTATTGCAAAAACCCTTTTTTTAGTAGTTTACATATATATTATGTTTTTTATTATAGTAATTTTTTTTATTTTATTTGTATTTTACTCAAGCAAAACGATAGGAAAACCTTCAATTTATCTAAAGCATATTTTTTGGTATTCATAATGTACACAAATTCGTTTTAAAGATTAATCAAAAGCCTTATCTTAGATCGTTAAGATTCTGGCTTTATTTTAGGGTACTGTCTCGTTTTAATATTTTAACGTACACTGTAATTTTATAAGAAACTGAGATAAGGTAAAAGTAAATCGCGTCGCCCCCTCTCGCCGCCTACTCCTGCCGCCCCCTATTGCCGCCCCCTCTTGCCGCCCCCTATAGCCGCCCCCTCTCACCTCCCATCTCGCCCCCAAACCCGTTTGCACTGTTTGCAGGCCTTAATATAAATATATGAATCCGGGGGTTATCGGTTTTTGTCGATTTTACAGAAAAATTCTTATCGTATTCGCGTAGATAAATGAAAATTCACCTTATAGTCTGAATTCTCCACAAATCAAGTTGACTTGTGGAGTTCTTCAAGAGAATTTAAAATGCATTCTACGTAACATGAGAAGGATTATTGATTTTTGTGAGGCTAGTGGGTAGTGGGAGTAGAACGAAATGGGAGAAATGAAGGTAAGAAAGTATCTGGCTAATTCAGATTTGGTCATTCTGAATTCTGAATTGAGGTCGAATTCTCAATTCCGATATATATTTTAAATTCATTAATTTGAAAGCAACACAAATTATTTTAATAAATCCTGTTTTAACTCGACATTTTGGAATTTAATCTGTCTGTGAATTAGTTTGTACGTTCCGTTTCCGGTTTCGAAAATCTAATGCATTCATCTTATTCAAGCAAGCCTAACTTTGACTGAACTACCTACCTGCTCTAAGAACGTTTGAAAAAATTGTCATTGAGATAGTGACGTTCTTATTCGAAATTTAAAAAAAGTTCAACGAAATACCTACTTAGAAATCTTATGAATTCAGATTAAGGCGATGCACTACGTCGTGTAATATTTTAAATTGAGCTGCCATCAATAACAACCCTTACGTAGATGGCGATAAGGTTTAAATTTCCGCTTAACACCATCCGCCTGTTTTGATTTATGCAAGAAAAAAACATGGCCAAAAAGTGCCTTTTATTTTATTTTGTGGATTTTCAGGCATAAATAATTTTTTTTTTCGATCATTTTATAAATAACTTAATTTGCCACATTATACAATAAAATCATAACCGAAAATGGGTTCGTAAGTAGGAGATTTTGAACTTTAATGCAGTTTTCATAGGCCTTTATATTATTTTTTTCTGGGCTTATAAAAAGACTTATCTAAAAAATACTCGATTATTTCAAAGGCCAAGATGTATTCTACTCGCAGTATTTAATTAAAGCATCTGAAACATTTCTAGGCGGCCAAATTTTCAAAACAAAAACACATGATTTTGCATTACTACGTAGTGCATCGCCTTAAATGATCGTTTGGATGTGTTAAATACTTGACACATCCAAACGCGTTGCTTGGAGACTCATAAATGGTTTGGAGTAATGTTTGACGTATCATATTGTAAATTTACAGAGTGTCGGGAATTTAATCTCCATGTCTCATGAACTGAGGGGAGGGTAAGTACATGAGGGATGGTTTTTTTCTACCCGATGAGTGGGCTGCCAATAATATATTTTTTTGTATATCTGGTTGCTTTGTAATTTTTTATTTGAGTTCACTCATCAAGGGGGGAATGTAATGGAGACTGGGAATGGATAGGTGGGATTGTCATCGGGACTTGAAAGCCCGAGACATGCTATGCTCGGTTTTGAGTGCATAGGAAGTTTCGCATAGAAGGTTTTGGCTAATTCTACCATGTGGGTTTTCAATGAGGGGATTTTCGTGCCTGAATTAATTATGCTTTTATGGACAAACCAAGGGTTTTTGGTGTATCTTCTAAGTGTTGCATTCTGGAATGTTGCAAGACGATTTGTGTTCCCCGTGACTCATATGGGTGAGGCGTAAGTCATGATGGGTCGTACTTATGATTTGTAGATGAGAAATTTGTTTTGAATTGAAGTTTTAGCGTTGGATGTCTTTTTTGCTTTGTTTAGAGAGATTTTAATGTGATTTTTGCCATCGTATAGTCAGGCCGTACATTGTTATTTCCTCTCTAGGGGCCTGGCCGCTCTTTCTACGGGAGAAAAGGACAGCAACACTATTAGAGGGATTCACGTCTATACGCCATCTGTCGTACCAATTTTGAAGTATGTCAATTTTTCTTTGTAATCGGTAAGTAATCATCCTGGGTGAACAGTATCTAACCATAACTGTAGTGTCATCTGCGTACAGAGCTTTATGTGAATTAGAATTTTCAGAGAGGGGAATGTCGTGAGTGTAGATATGTGTCTGTGGAAATTATCCAAAACTCTCAAAGCCACCCCCACCCCTAACCACCCCATTCACGCCGAAAACGGTCTCGTTTTCGACGATCAAGACAAAGCGGAGGCGTTCGCTGACAGTCTTGAAAATCAATTCAGCCCCAGTTTCAAACACGCCGACCTAGATCACATTGCAAATGTCAACCGCAAAATTAATAATGTATTTAATCACTTCTCCAATACAAATACCCACTTCACTACCCCGACCGAAGTCATCCGTGCTGTAAAAAAGCCGGAAAAAGAAAAAAGCTCCCTGCCCAGACGAACATCTCAGTTCTGTGCGTAATTACCGAGTAAGTAAGCTTTGGATGTTATTTTCAATGGTTTTTTTAATGTCGGTGATTAATTGAGAACACATATTGGTAAAAAAAAAATCATTTCGGGAACATGCCGATCTGGGGTCAATGTCGCGCCAGCGCTCAAATTTAAGCCACTGTGCGGCGTCACAAACTTCGCTCTTAAAGCCCTCCCCAAAAAGGAATACTTGCAATAGTAAATCTCAACCACACTGCACTTAGACTACGCTATTTCCCGAAAAGCTGGAAACACGCGCACGTCATCGTTTTCCCAAAACCGGGAAAAGACCCCCTCTTCTGCGAAAATCACCGTCCGATCAGCCTTGTTTCAAATATTGGTAAAATATATGAAAAAATCCTTTTTACACGGCTCCTTAAGCACATTGACGAGGTTTTAATATTACCTGAAGAGCAACACGGCTTTAGAACCAACCAATCATCGGAGGCTTCAATACCAAGCGATCAACTGGCCACATGTTCCTGGACATAGCCAAAGCTTTCGATAAAGTATGGAACGGCCTACTTCTCAAACTCAATCGATCCCCAACTACTCGGTGCCTTCAAATCATTTCTACGCCAACGTACTTTTCAAGTAAAATACGGCGGCGCTCTTTCAATAAAACGCTTCATGACAGTAGGGGTCCCGCAGGGGTCTCTGCTTTCTCCAATCCTCTTTAATGTCTACACTCACGACATTCCCCTTTCTGAAAATTTCTAATTCACATAAAGCTCTGTACGCAGATGAAACTACAGTTATGGTTAGATACTGTTCACCCAGGATGATTACGTACCGATTACAAAGAAACATTAACATACTTCAAGATTGGTACGATAGATGGCGTATAGACGTGAATCCATCAAAGAGTGTTGCCGTCTTTTCTCCCGTAGAAAAAGCGGGCAGACTCCGAGAGAGGAAATAACGATGTACGACCAGGAGTGACACTTGACAAACGACTTACATGGACAACGCACATTAAAATCACTCTAAACAAAGCTAAAAAGACATCGAATGCTAAAACTTCAATTCAAAACAAACTTCTAATCTACAAAACTCATGTACGCCCCTTTAAGACCTACCCCTCACCCATATGGGGCACGGGGAACACAAATCGCCTTGCGACATTCCAGAATGCCACACTTAGAAGATACACCAAAAGCCCTTGGTTTGTCCGAAATAGCATAATTAATTCAGGCAAGAAAAGCCCCCCATTTAAAACCCACATGGTAGAATTAGCCAAATCCTTCTATTCGAATCTTCCTATGCACTCAAACCCGAGCATAACATGTCTCGGGCGTTCAAGTCCCGATGATAATCCCACCTATCCATTTCCAAAAAATACAACAAAATGGTAGAAAAAAAACCATCCCTCAGGTACTTACCCTTACCTCAGTTCATGAGACATTGAGATTAAGTTCCCCGAAATTCATTAATTTTACAATATGATACTACTTTAAAATCAGTGTAGCCGGACTCCCGGTAGAGCTATGCAACAGCATCCTAGTGGTTAGTGCTAAGTTAACAAACCAGTACCAAGTCGAGAGATCCCTCTAGGTCCTCCTTGGGAATTAAAGTAACCGTTCCCTAGTGGACAATCAATTGATGAAGTGTTTAGTGAGGGCAATCGTGGACTTTCTTTTAAACTTTCACTGATTTTATTTTTTTCTAAATTGTTCTGTAGTCTTGACTAAAATTATAAGCTGTGAACCCTATATAAGTTATTAAAAATTTAAAATGTGAAAATCGACTATTTGCTTATATTAACACAATCTTTGCATGAAACGAGAAAACTCGTCATACGCCTTTTAACAGTAAGACGCGGGAGACGAGTTTACTCGTTTTGTTGCGCAAAGCGGTAAGGAGCGGGAAACTTGTAAACAAGGTGATCTAAATGGGTGCGGGGTCATGTGTTTTCTATTGTCGGCGGTACCCGATCTATATTTTATTTTATTTTATTTTATTTTATTTTTGTTTATTGCAGAAACAAACAGTACATAATTACACAGATGACAATAGTTACAAAATTATAAAAGTTAGTACAATAAATGGTACCAATGACATGTCGCTGACATATATGCATATGAGGTATATTATACATTTTACGGTTAAGTTACATTTTTAAGTTAAGTTAAATTAGTGTGCTGGGGAAGGAGAGAGGTGTGTGTGAGTGTTTGTGTGTGTGTGTGTGTACGTGTGCATGTGTGTCTGTGTGTGGTTGTATGTGTTACGTGGGCGAATTCAGTGTGCTAAAAAAGTTTTTCTTAAATAGAGGGAGAGAATCAAAAAATATATCGGTATTTGTGCTTGTTTGAATTGAGTTGAATGTTTGAAGGATGCGAGAAATAGGGGAATTGGCTGCAGCGTTTGTATTATTACTAGTTGTGTAAAAAAGGTTGGTGTGTCGAGTTCTTTTAGATGGGGTGTTAAAATTTATTTGGGATAGAAGTTCTGAGCAGTCTATTTCGTTGTGTATTATTTTATGGAGAAATGTCATGTCAGCTACCGTTCGCCTGGATTTCAGGGATTGGAGAGTGCAGATATAATTATTGTTGTATTTATAATCTAGGTACTTAATGAATTTATTTTGTATGCGCTCTATATTATTGACATAGTAAGTGTATTTATTATACCTGTCAATACAATGAGTTTGAAACACAACAAAAAAATAAAATCGCTGTCGCGTATGTTCCGCTCACAAACTACGCAGTGAAACGCGGTACATGTGCAAGTTTTGTAATGTGCCCCTACATAAAGGAAAGTGTTTCGAACGCTATCACACATTGAAGCACTATTAGGTTATAGTTTTTTTATATGTATTGAAAATTTCTAAATAATCTTTTTATGAATAAATTTCGATATGTTATTTCGATTGTGAAATACTGTTTTTTCTATGATTCCCAAGAAAGTAGAAAGTTTTTGTTCATAAAAAAAGGAATTACACATACATTGCTAAGTAAGTAATAAATAGAGACATCTTTTTAAAGTAAAACACTGAAAGTTTCATCAAAAAATGTCAAATGGATCATAAGATATGAACATTTTGCGGAAAGTAAAATTTTGGCGCTAAAATTTAAAAAAACACTCGCCCCCAATTTGGCGGTAAAATTTAACCCGCCAAACAATTTAAAATGAATACTGGTCGAGTGACTAATGACTGATCAGTATATGATAATGATCTCGTTATAACCGAGTTTTTAAAAATATAATTTGTTTATTTTTCAGAGCTTAAGAGTTAACCATGTCATCGATACAGTGTGGGTCAAACGCAGCCAAAACAATATTGGTTATTTTCAACATTTTATTTGTGGTAAGTACCTACATTTTTATGTGAATACAAAACAAGAGTCCCAACAGTAAGCCAGAAACATACCCCAATTTACGTATGTTAGACTGAAGGGAAACGGAAAAACTTAAGGTTGGGTTCAAACCCGGTTATTGAGATCTGACCACTGTTGAATTTAAAAACCCTTAACTCTGTGCAGAAACCCTAGCAGCATTTTTTGCCAACAATTGCCACACGAGAATGGGTCTTTCCTACAATTCGTTCTTAAGTTCAACAGGTCGGCTGTGAAACGATTTGCCTCTCCTTGTCTCCTCCTACTTACAACATGGGTTTCAAGAAAACCCCCCGTAGAGCATCCCCAAAGATCAGAGTGGAGTTAATGTGAAAAAAATGTGTTCCCAACATTTGTATATGGTTGATATTTGCCACTTTAAAATGATTGAGAATTTTCAAGGCCAAGTGTATTATAGTGAATTATTTTTGGGGTATTATGCCGTATTGCGCTACCTTCTTCTTTAGCCGACGTTTCGGACAGCATTGAAATGTCCATCATCAGGACAGAACAATCTTTTACACATCTGTCCTGGTGATGGCCTCTGTAATTTCACTTACATTGTGCTACAGTACGATGTTATTCACTTTCAATGTGTGTTATTGTATTTATGTCTTACTTTTGAATGTGTCTTTTATCTGTGTGCTATATTGTCTTGTACTTTTGAATGTACGTTATCGTATTGTCATTCAAAGTGTTAGTGTATTTGGGACGCTTTAGTGAGTTCTATGATTGTATGTAAGAGTCTGTTATTTATTTTATATAACGGGAGACTTATATTGTATTATAATTGTATATTGAGATAGAACCTGCAGACAAGCAGCCATGTGGCAGCTTTGTGGGACTATCTATACATTGTCTAAAAAAAAAAAAAAGTAAAATTTTCAGTCAATTTAAAAAAAAAAAAAAAAAAAAAAAAATGCTGCCCGAAACCTTGGCTAAAGAAGTAGGTAGGGCAACACGGCATAATACCCCAAAAAGAAATCACTATAATATAATATTATTTGTTCCAGATTGCAGGACTGTGTCTATTTTGCTTTTCAGTCTGGTCATCGTGTCATCCATCCAGCTTGTTTTTAACCCTCAAAAGGCTGGACCCTGCCTTTGGTAATGTAAGTGGAATAAACAGAAATTGATATTGAAACTTGCTTGAAACGGGTTTAGTCGTGTTTAGTGATAAGATCGGAACAGTCAGGTACTCCTCAATCTTCCTCTACATCATTTCCTTCCCTTACCCACCCCTTTCAGCCCCACAGCTTTCCCCGATTGGGAATAATACATTAGTAAGAGAGTGGTTTGAATAGAAGAAGTAAATAAGAAGTGTAATGAAATACAGAATCGAATTAATGTCGATGTAATGTAGTGTTTTTAACAGTAACATTGTGGTATACAGAAGTGAATGGTGGAAAAAATCGGAGACGCCTGAGAAAGATCACTAGTAATATGTATTGTTTAATTAAATTTCTTGTATATTACAAAATTATAAAAATTAATTCTAACTAATTAGAAGGTAAAAGAGAAACTGACATAAAATAGTTAATGGAAATATACATTAGATACAAAATAGTTAATGGAAATATACATAAGATATAAAATAGTTAGTGAAAATATACATTAGATATAAAATAGTTAATGGAAATTTTTTTTATTTTTTTATTGAATATACAAACACATTACAATAATTTACAAATGTAGATATTTCGAGGCTGATTGCGAAAAATTTATAAATTTTTAACGAAAACTGCCCAACTCAATTGAGAAATTAATTCTCGTGTTTGAGTTGGGGAGTGTTGTGAGTCATTATGGTTTATAGGTTGTAAAATTTCACTAGTTGATGTAGCTAAAAATTAACAAATAGTCATAAAACTAGATGATAAATTTGATAAACATAATATAATTAAGAAAATAAGAAATTTAATTACAAACTAAAAAATATAACTTAAATAATATAATAGTTATTAAACTTAGAAAAAATAAGATATAAAAATAAAAATGTACTTATTAGGTACGAAATAATAGAATGTAGGTACAGTACTAGTTGTAAATTGTTCAAAGACCGAGCTGGCAATCTTGTATGAAATGGGTACTTAATAAAATGCAACAACAATAAACGCATATTAGGAAGCGCATAATATAACTTTAGAGGATATGTAAAAAAATATATGTAGCTTCTTTTTTTTTTATAAATTAAATCTTGTTTATATATTTTTTTTTATTAATCATTAATCAATTTTCCTAAATTCATAAGTGAATTTAGGAAAATTTAATCAATAAATATTACAAATGAGTTCACATAAAAAGAATTTGAAAAATGTATCCAATGAAATTAAAACTTATGATTACCGTTGGGTTTATCTAAAAGTTGTTTGATTTGTGATTTGAATGTTTTGTAATTTTTTTCAGTTTTAATTTCATCCGGAAGGGCATTAAACAATTTTATACCTTGATAAGTATAATGGTGTTGACCAGCACTAGTTTTACATTTAGGAATTTCTATGTTACCACGTGATCTAGATCGGTTACTTATTTTTGTAGAAATTGTTGAATTGAAATGGTCTTTGTGAATTTGTAACATGTGGAAAATTTGTAAAAATTTGTGCATTCTTTTTAAAATTTTTGTTTAAGCTAAGAACCCTAAACGAGTCAAACAGCTGCGTGGTTGGAAATATCGATGGTTTTCTTAGGATGACTTTCAAAATTAACCTCTGAACCTTTTCTACAGGTGAAAGGTTAGTTTTGAAAGTCCCTCCCCAACCGATTATACCATATTGTAATATGGATTGGGCAAGAGAAAAATATATAATTTTAATCATACTGGATGATAGGATTGTTCTTAATCTAATAAATATATATATTAGTTTTCTTACTCTAGTTATAGTATTTTTGATTTGCTCGCTCCATTTTAATTGACTGTCAACTATAACACCCAGATACTTAATGCTATTTTTTCCCGTTATGGGTGAACATTTCACATGATTACATTCTTCTTTATTTTCACACTCGGCAGAGTGGATTTTAATTCGAACATTATTTTCGACGTTTTTTTCTTTCAATGAGAATGGGATAAAATATGTTTTATCAGTGTTTAGTGACAGGCAATTTTGGTCAAACCATATTTTTAGAGTGTTTATGTTAGGATTTGCTATCCTCGTTGTTTCCTCCCATGTTTTTCCCTTTGTTATCAGTACAGTGTTGTCTGCATACGATATGATATCTCCAACTATTGGGAGTGTGAACATATTATTTACATAAATAGTAAAAAGGATTGGACCGATTACAGTTCCTTGCGGAATGTCAAAAGAGGTGGTTTCGGGTTCACTTAAGGTATTATTTATTTTAACATATTGGAGTCTCTCATTTAAATAACTTTGAAACCATGATAGCGCTATTCCATCTATTCCAATTTGCTAAGTAATATACATTAGATATAAAATAGTTAATGGAAATATGCATTAGATATAAAATAGTTAATGGAAATATACATTAGATATAAAAGAGTTAATGGAAATATACATAAGATATAAAGTAGTTAATGAAAATATACATTAGATATAAAATAGGTTTTATATCTAATGTAATTTTGTACATAATTTTATATGAAAGCAAAAAAGTTAATAAAGTGAAACTGTCACAGATAATCTTAGCTATAATACTGTATTTTTTAAAGTTGTTTCCTTTACGCGTTCATACATTTCTATTGAAAAAAAATAATTTTTAGTAGTTTGCATTTATATTTTTTATCGAGTAATTTATTCTTTTATTTGTATTCTACTCAAGCGAAACGATAGGAAAACCTTCAATTTATCTAAAGCATATAAATTATGGTATTCACATTGATTTACACCAATTCGTTGCAAAGATTAATCAAAATAGTGATTTGGCATTAAGCTTGCCTTAATATGTACACCCGTATGGAACCAAAGGTTCCGACCGAAATTTGAGATAAATTTATGAAACTTTGTGATTTTTTTACTCATTATTTTCGTACGAAACGTAAAAAAAATAATGTGACAATAATGGTTATGATACATTTAAATATGTTTTTTTTATTAACAGTTATTTTAGTTCAGTTTTTATAGGAAAAAACGTAAGGTGAACCATTTTTGAATTTTTTTTATGATAGCAATAAAATTTTGAATATATCATAAAGTAATACAATTTGAATGCGTGTTTTATAACCTTTCAAAAATAGTTTCAGTTTTTAGATAGTTCAAATGCCCATTTTTAATTGAAATATGTTTTGGAGTTTTTCTTCATTTTCATACCACGTCCCAGAGATAAAAAAATTAAATAATGGATTATTTAATTTGTTTAACTTAATACTATTTGTATTTGTACGTAGCATGATAAATTGAATCTTATTTTTTATTTATGTGACTTTAAGGCGATGCGATACATAGTAATGCAAAATCATGTGTTTTTGGTTTGAGAGTTTGATCGCCTAGAAATGTTTCAGATGCTTTAATTAAATACTGCGAGTAGAATACATCTTGACCTTTGAAATAATCGAGTATTTTTTAGATAAGTCTTTTTATAAGTCCAGAAAAAAATATTGTAAAGGCCTGTGAAAACTGCTTTAAAGTTCAAAATCTCCTACTTACGAACCCATTTTCGGTTATGATTTTACTGTATAATGAGGCAAATTAAGTTATTTATAAAATGATCGAAAAAAATTAAATATTTATGCCTGAACATCCACAAAATAAAATAAAAGGTTTTTTCTTGCATAATTCAAAACAGGCGGATGGTGAATTTAAACCTTATCGCCATCTACGTAAGGGTTGTTATTGATAGCGGCTCAATTTAAAATATTACACGACGTAGTGCATCGCCTTAATATGAATGTATTAAATATATAAAACTTTCGAATGATATTCTTTAAATAATAGTGAAAACCATATCAAAATATGTTACGTGTTTTAGAAGAATTAAGCGCACAAACAGTCAGACGCGGATAGCTACTTTGTTTTTTACTATTTAGAGATTACATCTACGATTTTAAAAGGGAGTTCAATGAACATTGTATATTGATTTTAAATCAGATTAGACAGACTTAATTAACACATTTAATTGAAATATATCGAGGAAATATCCTGTAATGTTTTATTTGTTTGTTACCGGGAGTTTTAGGTTACTATGTAATGCGATGTACTGTAAGGATAACCTACTTCCATGGCCGGCGCACGACAGAATCAAGTTGTTAGTTGCGGGAATCCAGTATTTCAAAGGGGACTACGATTGTAGGAGTAACTACCAAACACACGCCTTATGTTCTTAGACCTTCGTGTCTGGGTAGATGTTTGAACTCCGGAATATATTAGCCACGTCTCGAGTCTAGGGAGCTCCCCGACTGAATTATATATGGGAACAATGCGCCCTTATGGGGAACTATACAGGATGTATCGGCACGTACCCGACAAACTTTAACCAGGTTTTCCTTAGCACATTTGGAGTAAAAAATGTTATCGGCACTTTTCTGTCCGGTAGCATTTTTTTTCAATTAAATACAAAAAATGATTAAAAAAAATCCACACTCCGTCACTGTCATTGGCATTGTTTCTCGTGTTCAACAGCTGTTATTAGCAAGTGTGTCAAAAAGCGTGTTCGCTCTTTCATACACGCTAAATAATAATAGCTAAAAATGAGACGAATGGTGCCATGCCATTTCGCTGTGATCGTAAAAGCGCGCTAATGTAGGTACGTACGTATATTATTCAACGAAACTCGAATAAAATATTGCCAGGTGGGTTTTCAAACTTTGACAAAGGCTAAAACAGTGGTGACATGTGGTGAAAATATGTATAGTAAATTTTTTATTAAAAAAAATGTTACCGGATAGCAAAGTGCCCATAACAATTTTTACTCCAAATGTGCTAAGGAATAGCTGGTTAAAGTTTGTCGGGTACGTGCCGATACACCCTGTATAAGGAATTATATATGGGAACAATGCGCCGTTATGGGGAACTTTATATGGAATTATATATGGGAATCATTCGCCGTTACGGGGAACTGTATACACATTGCAATTGTAGGATTTGTGAAGTTGTTATACTCGTTTTGCAATAGAATCCTCCGCCGCTCATCTCACTATAGGATTCCTGTGCCGAGATGACCAGCATCACAATTATATATTAAACAAACAAATAGAACACATAACACGGTGGTATCCATACCCACCTCCCAACTTGTAAAATCACAATGATTGAAGAACAAGAACAAAACTTCCGATTAATTTTTCTTCTGTAAGAAAAAAATTATCATTATTTTTCGGAATAACTTATTGAGTAAAACCTCAAATTATAATATTAAATATTGAAGACAATATTAGTGATTCTTAAACGCAAATCTGAAACAGAAAAATCAGAAAAGAAAACGGTCACATCTGGGACTCGAACCCAGGACCCTTGTCTTTCCGGGACAATGCTCTACCAACTGCGCTAATGGGACCCTATCCTCATTGGTCACTTTTAACTGTATCATACTTCGAATAAGAACTACCAACGTTGTCTTCATTTTTTCACCGCACATTTTTATTGGCAACTATCTTTATGTATGATCATACATAAAGATAGTTGCCAATAAAAATGTGCGGTGAAAAAATGAAGACAACGTTGGTAGTTCTTATTCGAAGTATGATACAGTTAAAAGTGACCGATGAGGATAGGGTCCCATTAGCGCAGTTGGTAGAGCATTGTCCCGGAAAGACAAGGGTCCTGGGTTCGAGTCCCAGATGTGACCGTTTCCTTTTCTGATTTTTCTGTTTCAGATTTGCGTTTAAGAATCACTAATATTGTCTTCAATATTTAAAAAAATTATCAATCAGAAAAGTTTAATTTCTTGGCGTTGATCCCGTCTAGTGGCGTGTCTTCTGTGGTCACTCCCTTGCGCGCCCTGGGGCTGGCGGGAATATCCCTTATTATATCCTACTTATTAGGGGGTAATAAACTCATGAAAACTAACAGGGAAGAACTGGGAATCGTTTCTTTTAAAATTACCTTTTTAAAGAATGCCAAACATTTATATGTCACGAAAAATCTGACATATGATTTCCGACTTTATGTCCAGGTTAAATCTTCCCCACAGGAAAAAATAAACCCTTCCACACACTTTTCCACAATTGATCATCTAGTTAAGCATAATAAATACAAAACAATACAAGAACAACACGTCAACTCACCAGAGATCAAATGGGATAATAATTTACCGACTCCAGATATTTTCATATCAGAGGGTTCGGCTCTGTAGAACTTCTAACTGGACCTATAAATCCTACTGATCCCTCAATATAAATATTTAAAAAATATTTCGTTATCCTACATGTAATTAAAATGACTGATTTTTGCATTTTTACATATAAATTCTTTGGCAGATCTAATACGCCTAAATTTTGAATGAGAGAGCTAGGTATAATGCCAGTAGCCGAAATAACAAATGGTAATATTTTTATCGTCTGAGAATGCCAAATTCTTTTCGTATTATTATTATCATCATAATGACTGTACAGTTTAAGATTTTCGCAAGCGGAAGTGGCGCCCTCTGTTATTTTCAAAAATAACAGTTGAAGTTTACAAATCGCAGCAGCGAGTTTTTATCTGCTAATATTATTTGAATTCCTCCTGCTTCTCATAATTATAATTGGAAAACGTTGTTTGCGCAGTGACCTAGTGGGAGCCAGAGGCATTGAGCCACTCGACCAACAAAGATATAATAAATAATGCAAGGTGTCTGTGGTTAAATTGCATTAATTTCAATGAGGTATATACTAGTGGTCGCGTCAAAAAATGGAATATGAGTTGAGTGATTGGCGTTAGAATGGCATATTATGGCGTGCGATCACTCGAGACGTTTTGTGGATCACTCGAGAGGTAAAGGTAATTTCAAAGTAACGATTTGAATTGTTTGTGTGAAAGAAAACCTTCCTTGGAGAATTTTTTTTTGTATAATAATGTTAAATGACCTTTACCTCTGGCAAACATATATTTTTACTTCTACCGTCGTGTGTAATCACCTCCCAAAGTTAGTGCACTTTACCTCTGGAAACCACGTTTTTGTTAACTCTACCGCGATTTATAATCCAAAAATTATTACTGAACAGTTGTTTGAGTTTTGAATTCGATCTTTTTACAAAATTGAATATTCTATTTTTTAAAAACATCTTTTTGAATACGGACTTTAGTCATTGTTAAATAAGAACCGGTTTCGGCAATCCGCCCCTGAATAAGGGAAGTTATTCACCCCCGGAAGTAAGAAAACGCAAGGAAGTAGGCTGAATAATGGGGCATGTTTTATCCCCCACTAACTTCCTCGAGTCACGCTCAACATTTTAAACCACAGTTACTTGTTTATAATTTAAAAAATAAATTCAATTTGATATTATTAATAATTAATTTTTGGAATAACTTAAGGCGATGTACTACGTAGTAATTTAAAATCATGTGTTTTTGGTTTGAAAATTTGGTCGCCTAGAAATGTTTCAGATGCTCTAATTAAATATTGCGAGTAGAATACATATTGGCCTTTGAAATAATCGAGTATTTTTTAGATAATTCTTATTATGAGCCCAGAAAAATTATGTCTAAGGCCCATGAAAACTGCTTTAAAGTTCAAAATCTCGTACTTACGAACCCAATTTCGGTTATGGTTTTATTGTATAATGTGGAAAATTAAGTTATTTATAAAATGATCGGAAAAAAATTAAATATTTATGCCTGAACATCCACAAAAAAAAATAAAAAGCACTTTTTGCCCATGTTTTTTTCTTGCATAAATCAAAACAGGCGGATGGTGTTAAGCGGGAATTTAAGCCTTATCGCCATCTACGTAAGGTGTGTTATTGATAGCGGCTCAATTTAAAATATTACATGACGTAGTGCATCGCCTTAATTAGTAAGATTAAAATAAATTTAGTTTAATCTCAGGCTGTAAGATTTAATCACCGAAGACAATATTAGCGAATCTCAAACGAAAATTTGCAATACAGAAATCAAAAGGGGTGTTCTGAGAGAGTCTTGCTGGAGAGGTCAAAGGGTCTCCTTTAACTAGTCTCTCCTGATCCGGCCTGCCATGCAGTTTGTGGGCAGACGCATCTATCGTTAAAACCCTGACAAACCTCTCCCCATGAACCCGAGCACCCCTGCTCAATCAGCAAACATAGCGAAGACCTATAGCAGAGATGTTGGTTATCCAATAAATGTTCCCGGGGCGGCGGTACCCTAGCCCGTCTCCATTTGACCTTTTATAATGGCATTTATCGCCGAAACAGCTGTCACAATAATGATACTAGCGCAGCAATATTAAACAAAAATAAGATAAAAAATTGCCACTGGCGACCATCTGTTTGGAAGACAACTAAACTGACAATTACACATAAAATATAAAATGTATATTGGGTACAATGTGTAAAAATCGCGTATAAAAAATTAATTCAGTAACAAAATAATAAAAAAAAGGTTTTTTTACTATAAATATATATTTTACAAATTTTTTCATGCGAAACCGCACAAGTTCTCAACCATCTGAAGCCAGTGAGACTATGGTCATACCAATCTATGTTGTGATGATGAATGTAGTGGGGACGGGATGGAGATGAGAAAGAGGAAGGTGGGGAAGTATCTGGCTATTAAGATCTGGTCACCAAACACTCTTACACCTGGGAGATACTGAGAGTATCTTCCACTCTGATTGGAATGGTGTATGATTTGCAGATTGCGAAAGGCGCGTTGTACTCTTCGGTTCTTGGAGTGGCGGCTTGTCTTCTCTTCATCCCGGGCGTCGCCGGGTGCTGCGGGGCATTACTGGGGCGACCATCTCTGCTCTACCTGGTCAGTCCAACGTTTCACCACCTGCTCTTCAAATCCATTCATTTAGATTAGTTTCATTAAACATTGAAATCGTGATTATGTTTTATCAGTATGCCCTCATAGTGTCGGCGAGTCTCCTCCTTCAGCTGGCGTCCGGTCTGGGCCTCACCATCTATAGGACGGAGGTATGTATATGTAATTAGCATACAAATGAGTACTCCAACTCCTCTTCTCCTATCCTCCACTCCTCCCCTCCTCCCCTCCCCCCCTCCTCCCCCCCTCCTCCCCATCCATCTCTCCTCCTCTCGTCCCCTCCTCCTCCCCCCTCCCGCCCCTCATCACCTCCACCCCTCAGCCCCTCCATCCCTCATTCCCTCCTCCACTCCTTCCCTCCTCCCCTCCTCCCCTTCTACCCATCTCCCCTTCTCCCTTTCTCCTCTTCTCCCCTTCTCCCTATCCCCCTTTCCCATTCTTTCGCATTCTCCCCGTCTCTCTTTCTTCCCTTTTCCCCATCCCCTTTTTCTCCTTCTCCCATTCACCCCGTCTCTCTTTCTCCCCTTCTCCCCATCCCCTTTTCCCCCTTCTCCACTTCTACCCATCTCCCCCTTTCCCATTCACCCCTTCTCCCTTTCTCCTCTTCTCCAAATCCCCCTTTCCCCTTCTCCCATTCTCCCCGTCTTTCTTTCTCCCCTTCTCCCCATCCCCTTTTTCCGCTTCTACACTTCTACCCATCTCCCTCTATCCCATTCACCCCTTCTCCCTTTCTCCTCTTCTCCCCATCCCCCTTTCCCCTTCTCCCATTCTCCCCGTCTTTCTTTCTCCCCTTCTCCCCATCCCCTTCTTCTCCTTCTCTCCTTCTCCACGTCTAACCATCTCCCCTTATCCCCTTCCCCCCTTCACCCCTTTTCCCCGTCATCATTTCTCTCCTTCTCCCCTTCTCTGTATATTATCCGTTTCTTCCTTTTTCCATTACTCATCTTCTCCACATTCTCCACCTTCTTCCCTTCTCCACTTTTTCCACCTTTAGTATAGAGATTTTGTATGTTGGGATTGCAACACTGATTTTTGACATTTCTACGAATTACAAATATTTTCAATTTGAGTTGGTTTGAAATATTAAAATTGAAGCCATCCTTCCAGATAGAGTCCAAGAGCCGCAGCTGGCTGCACAGTCGCATCATCAGGGATTACTCCGACTCCTCGACTTCGAGCTCTTCCAAGAGCCTGTGGAATCAACTCTTCACCAACCTTAAGTGCTGTGGTGTCAACAACTACAGGTGATTTAATCAAACGCAGTAATTAATGGTAGAAGTCCAAAAGTCGAAACTCGAAAAGTCCATTGTGGTACACGTCAGATAGTTATTTTAAATGACTAAATTTTTAAATGACACAAATCAATCAAATGAAATGGGATTTGAACCCGCTACCTCCGGCTTGCTAGTCGAGAGCCTTACCCCTCTACCATGGAGGCTGTCCAAAATGATAGGTCATTAGGATAGGTCCCATTGTTTTCATTTGAATCTTCTCAGGTGATAGAGGCTAACTACGTATACATTGCATATTCCTATACAAAACATAAATTACAATTACCTCTTGGATAAAATGTCTCTATTGAAACTTTCAGAAAGAAGAATAAGCACAGATTTAATACTGTTACAAAGAATACTATATTTTAAAATTGACTGTCCCGAATTACTTCAATGTATCAATATCCATGTTCCCTAAAAATCATGCCGACATTTCTTACCTTTTTACTTCAATAACACCAGGACACTAGCTTACCAAAATTCTCCGATTCCGAGACTTCACAGTCTTTCTGATCTGGGTGATATATTTCATTTGAAAACTAATCAGTATAAATGTTGTATATTCTATCACTTTTATTCTTCTAGACACAAATAGACCTATGTACCCATATAACTTCTCCGCTTCTACTATTTTGTTTTGTTGAATCTTTTAAATTCAATTATATGCGTGAGGATTCATTTTTGCCATTATGTTTACATTCTTCTTTATTGTATTAATTTGTAAGTGTCTACTCTGATACAAAATGCTTGTATTTTTTTTTAAAGAAAAACCCACTAGGGCGTGTAATAAATAAATAAATAAATATTCACCCAAAAAACCTATTTGCAGTGACTTCGAAGGTTTCAACTTCCAGAAGAATAATGGAGCAGTGTTCCCAGCCACATGCTGCGAAAAGTCCGACAATAGGACGGAACTGGTCTCTGACAAAGAATGTAATCCATTCAAAAAGGTAGAATTATACTTTTTGCATGCTTCGGAGCATCTTCCATTGAAATACTCTTACCGGTAGAACAAGAACAGCATTTCCGCTTGACGTCTGTGCTGCAAAGATTGCCAGGGGAACCTTTCAAATGGTCCACTCTTTGCTGCACAGAGTTAGAAGTGTTTTTTAACTTGACTCTTGCTTCGATGGACAAATAGTCCCCATGTCTGAGCTGTGGAGCATGTCAACGCAAAGTTTGTTGGGATTACAACTATCGATGATTGAGTCCCAACTCTCTGTAGCCATTGAGACAATGGCATCCCAATCGGAGTATGTTGTGAAGCTGAAGGTTGTGGAGAGGAGAAGGACACGTCGAAGAGGAAGGTTGGCTATTCAGATCTGGTCACAAACACGGCTAATTCCATTTAAAAGCAATGTAATGAATAGTGGTCTTGCATCAATTCATCAAATTTCAACGTTCATTTTCGGTTTCTGTGAAAGTCCTTTTCGTGTGCTGTTATTATATCATTATAGGTTAGTTGCTTGACATAACTGAAATAATAACAAAACTTGAAAAAATCTTTCACAAAACTTGAAAATTAACTTTGAAATTTGAAGAATTGTTCAAATTCTCCGAAACAACCCATCCCTAAAGTATTTTCTACACTGGAACGTACCGCAAGGTACGTTCCAGTGTAGTACATCCCATTATTTTAAATGAATAAATTGTGAAGTAACACAAATTAATCAAATAAAATCTTCGGCTTACTGATCGATAGCTTTACCTTTCAACCACTGAGGCCGCCAGGTTGTTGGTTGTTTATTAATTACTATTAGTAATTGATCGTTTATCTGTTGTGTAAAAAAAATTATGTTTATTAGAAAAGCAATGATCACTGGACAATTAAAGCGATTATTATGCCTCGTTCCCTTTTCCTTCGCAGAACCTCCTGTTCTTTATTTCCTTGTTGATAATTTGTCGCTTGACACCGTGCGTAATATTTCAACATTAAAAATCTTATATTCTTCTTTAGTTCGTAGTCAAGTCGAACGTAATTCTTCTATCTGGTCCCATTACTTCAAAATCCACTCTGACTCCATTGAAACAATTCAGCATAAATTCCCAAATTTTATTAACTATAAACTCGGTCTACCAATTGAAACAATAAACTACAATCACTTGATGAAAGAACTAAATTTATTAAAACTCTCAGATAGAAGACATGTTTCCGACTTGATTTTTATTTATAAAATTGTTAATGGTATTACAGACAGCCCTGATTTATTAAGTCTAATTACCTTCCATATACCTATAAGAACTAGCCGATCTAAAACTCTTTTTAATTGCAACAAAAATATCAGGAGTGAGACATTTAGACACTCGCTTATACCTAGATTGCATGCAGTTGGCAATGTTTTCTCAGAAGTAGTAGATGTGTTCAACTGCACGGAATATAGTTACAAGAAGGCTATAATAACATACCTCAAAAACAATAATCAATGTCAGGAATGATAATATTCTTCTGCATAGCTCCTATATCATATTTTACTACATCTAAACTATTTAAAAAATTATTATTTCTTATCCATAAGTATAATTGAATCGCTGACAGTCCTGAATTGTTAATGCCAAGTTGCGATGCCTACTCAGCTATTCCAAGTACAATTAATTTTGACTTTGACTTGACTTTAACAATAAACTCACTACTGACTATTATCACAGACACCTCATACTTCGGCTTATGACAGGACTTATACAAGCCTAGTATAAATTAGTTCAACTATTGTTACACTGGTTTATACAGGGTGTATCGGCAAGTACCCGACAAACTTTAACCAGCTATTCCTCAGCACATTTGGAGTAAAAAATGTTATGGGCGCTTTGCTGTCCGGTAACATTTTTTTTCCATTAAAAACAAAAAATAAATAAAAAATCTACACTCCGTCATTGTCATTTGCATTGTTTCTCGCGTTCAACAGCTGTTATTAGCAAGTGTGTCAAAAAGTGTCCTCGCTCTTTCGTACACTAATAATAGTTAAAAATGAGACGAATGGTGCCATGCCATTTCGTTGTGATTGTAAAAGCGCGCCAACGTAGGTACGTACTTACATTATTCAACGAAACTCGAACAAAACATTGCCAGATGGGTTTTCAATCTTTGACAAAGGATAAAACATTGGTGACATGTGGTGAAAATATGAATAGTAATTTTTTTATGAAAAAAAATGTTACCGGACAGCAAAGTGACCATAACATTTTTTACTCCAAATGTGCTAAGGAATAGCTGGTTGAAGTTTGTCGGGTACTTGCCGATACACCCTATATATTTCTTTTGGATTATGCATTGTCTTACTGCACTTATATTAATAACTGCATCAATTGCAGTAATGTTTTTGTGTACACATTAATTGTTCTTTAATTTATTGCTATTATTATCCTGTTTACCACTGTACGCTTTTAATTCGATTATCACTGTATTGTATTATTCTCCATTTTATGGCATTTGAATAAATAAATAAATAACTTTTCTTACCACTAATTTAACATAATATTATGTTTCTCTCTTCCAGGGCTGCTTAGAAGTGCTACTGGATCAAATACACAAGTTTCGCCACCATATTGGTATCATACTTTTCATCTTCCTGGCCTGCCAACTCTTCCTGACTATCCTCAGCGTGTACCTCGCACGTACTCACACACTCTACAAGGTGTCATAGCATCCATAATCCCGGTTTATCGGCCCAGTAACGGGCCCGAAAGACCGGCCAAAATACGCAAGTCAAAGTGAGGCTAGGCAGATTAGCGTTAAGCCTGCGATTGGTGACAGTGGGCGTGGCTCAGTTGGTGGCGGTAGGTTGAGTGTAGGTCAGGATAGAAGACCGGGAGATGTGTTCACTATTATAGTTGGTAGTGGTAAGATTGAATGGGTGGGAGGAGTCAACAAGGCTGAATAGTTAATTTATTAAACGCAATTATATTCATCTCCCTTTAACAAATGTTCCTGCTTTCCCCCACTCAACCTGTTACCCAATTACCTCTCCCTGTCTGACAGTGTAGAGTACCTACATCACTGACAATTGCAACAATTTATTTATAAATCGTCAGTCTGTTAAGAAAACCGGAACAGTAAACATGTTCCTTTAGCGCGTTTTATTCGATTTAAACATAAACAGTCTGTTAAGAAAACCGGAAAAGTGAATATGTTCCTTTAGTGTGTTTAATTCGAGTCTGTTACGGAAGTTTGTGCTGTGTCCCTCAATTCCATAATATCGATTGAAAAGACCAAGAGTAAGTCAGATTCCTTTCCAATTCTAACTGTTAACAACGGCTACCCCAATAGTTGTGTCAATTGTTGATTACAGTTCACCATAAAACCACAAACTGATTCTCATCCGATCTGCCAAACTCTGTGTTTCCTCCCTCTTAAAACATGGGTCTTCAAGACTTCACACAGCATCCCCAAATTTGACATAAACCTAGAGGGAAATTATTTTCCTCAGGGCCTCCTGTAGAGTTAATTGTAAAAAAAAATTGTTACGTTCCGCACGC
The DNA here is from genome assembly GCF_061612785.1 of Hesperophylax consimilis. NCBI lineage: Eukaryota > Metazoa > Arthropoda > Insecta > Trichoptera > Limnephilidae > Hesperophylax > Hesperophylax consimilis. The sequence goes on along the minus strand of NC_142855.1, from coordinate 17,894,227 downwards.
GCTCTGTCTCACTTACAATGGCTGACATCGTAGATCTCCATCCCATTTGAATTTTGTAATCATGGTGAAACACTTCTTATGTTCTTCTTTATTCCATGGTTAACGCAGACCCGTGAAAAATCACGGTATATTATAATTTAAGATTTTTGAAGTTAAAAAAATTATAAAGAGAGATCTAATAAATGTTATATCCTTAATGTGACTAATCATGCAATGTCCAATGTTTTTAATATTATAGTGTGAATTTAAAAAAGTATATAATGATGTAATATCCTTGATGTTATTGTATGAACTCACCTATAGATGGCACTAGATTAGTCAATTAGGTTACCCATAGATGGCGTTAGCTGACAAGAATAATAGGATTAATAATCACAATAAAAGTCCAAGTATTTTGTTCAAGCCGGAGTTTTATTGATTAAGAAAGTTTTTGAAAAAACCCTGGAGATACAAATAATATTAATCTATCTATATAAAAAAAATGTAAATGTTCGTTTGTTAAAAATTTTAAATCTCCGAAATTTCTTCACCGATTGCTTTGAAATTTTGATACAACTTTGCTTTTGAATACGCGCATCATTTTATATATATATATATACAATTCATATGTCACTGTGTACGTAGACGCCAATATCCGAAACCACCCAACCGATTTCAATGAAGTTTTGTGAATATGTATGGTTGGTTCCAGCTTGAAACGGTTCCATGATAACTCAACACAACACATTTTTTTAAAGTTATATAAAGTCATTAGAAACGATGACATTTTTTTTTTGACCTAACCTAACCTAACCTACTTAACCCAGTTAATAAAGTTTTTGTTTCATCACTTTCCATGACTTTATATAACTTTTTAAAGATGTGATGAATTATCATTGTGATGATTTATCCGGTCACCGCTTGAAACATAGGATAGTTTTGGACCCGATAGGTTGTGATTTTGAAAAATAGATTTTAAAAAATATCTATGTTTAGTATTTTTTAATGATAAACTAATGTTTATAAGACAAGGTTATATGCATAGAACAAAGGATAACAAATAATTATAAGCAATAATTAGTTGCCTGAAATATTAATACAAATTGAAAATATCTCCCGAGTAAAAATAAATGCCGCCAACGGGAATTGAACCCGCACCTTGTGATGTCCGGTCAGACGACTAATTATTGCTTATAATTATTTGTTATCCTTTGTGCTATGCATAAAACCTTGTCTTATAAACATTAGTTTATCATTAAACAATAATAATATTTGACAAGTCAAAAATATTTCATCAATAAATGGAGATATAATATGTCTCAACCATAGACATATGAATATTAGTAGACCTGCCCTAAGTGATTAAAAGCGTATTATTCCCCACTCCCCATACCGGTTCCATTGGAGCCGGCTGGGCTCGCGTATGGCCTCAAGTGAAATTTGAAAACGTGACGTCATCATTCTTGTGCGAACTATGGTCGAGGCATCATCGGTTCATTTTACGAAATAACACGGCAAAATGTTGACTTGTACTATGAAAACTTGTAAAAATAGATGTGAAAAAGAGAATAAACCCAATTGTCGTATTACATTCCATATATAAGCATTATTTTACTTTATTTTAAGCATATTCACATCGTATAATATAGATCAGTTGTTACTATCACATCGAGAAACGTCTGGACGCGAAACACAATGCTGGTTGGTTGCTGGGAAGTAAATTATGAACATTTATAAAAGTGTCTTAACTAAATACTTAAACGAAATATTCGACTCTGAAAATAGAACCGAATTTTTTTGCCGAATTTGGACTTCGCAAATTAGTTCATAACGTGGCGAGTATTTTGCGCTCCCATGTAAAAATGTCTATTCATTCAAAAGCAGATTTTACTCTTAAGAAGTAAATGGTGATATTATAATGCGAGATGCCTATTTACTGTCAGATTGATTTATTGACGAATCACAGTCAGCCTTACGCCCTTCGTTCTTCAACAGTTGATTTTACCCCTCGCCATTATCTTCTCGTCTATTAATTCCTATGTCTGTGGTCTCAACGCCATCTAGTGAGAAATTTAGCACTAACAAAGCCCTTCCTACAAAAATAAAGTTGGTAGTGTAAAGGTGGAAAAAAATATAATAAGCAGTAATTGTTGATTGAGGTACTAGCACATATTGAATCATTTGGCGGGTTGGAAATAAGCCGACATAGCTCAGTGGTTAATGAGCACCTGACCGGACATCAGAAGGCACGGGTTCAATTCCCGTTGGCGGCATTTATTTTTACTCGGGAGATATTTTCAATTTGTTTTAGTATTTCGGGCGACTATTTATTGCTTATAATGTATGGTTGGTTCCAGCTTGAAACATAGAATAGTTTTGCACCTGATAAGTTGTGATTTTGTTGAGATCTAAAGAAATATCAATTTTTAGACTTAAGAACCAATTTTTATTTACCTCATTTATAATAGCATTCAATTTTTTATGTATTATCAATTAAGGTATTTCATTTTATTTATTACACATGAAGGTGGATGAATAAAAAATGTATATGGAAAATGTTTTCTTTGAATCGTAGGTAAAGCGGGGCTACGAGCAAGACTAACTAGCTCTGTACAAACGACCGTTTTCGTTCGCTTATTTGTTATAGTTTTCGTATTCGTTCGGTACTACCTGTTGTTCGGCGTTTGAGGACTTCACCCTATTTGTGCGGTAATCTGCCACAATGTCACATTTTTATTTATTTTCTATCGTACTGAACAATTACCACAATCTGCTGAAATGATCGATATCAAATGAAACGTGAAAATAATATGTACGATGGATGTGACTTGCGCATAAAATATCCGACAACAGCGACAATATATAAAATGCGGTCTACATAAAATGAGGTCTGTATATAATGCGGTCTACATAAAATGCGGTCTGTATAAAATGCGGTCTGTATAAAATGCGGTCTACATAAAATGCGGTCTGTATAAAATGTGGTCTACATAGAATGCGGTCTGTATAAAATGCGGTCTACATAAAATGCGGTCTGTATAAAATGCGGTCTACATAAAATGCGGTCTGTATAAAATGTGGTCTACATAAAATGCGGTCTGTATAAAATGCGGTCTGTATAAAATGTGGTCTACATAAAATGCGGTCTGTATAAAATGTGGTCTACATAGTAGGCGATCTGTGGCAAGATAGCGTCTGACCACTAAGTATTATATAGATGTGAAAACACGCTTTTTTTAAAACAGCGCCATCTGTTGGACACATATTTTAAATGTGAAACCGCACAGAGCAACCGGAACAGAGTCCCAACTGTTCCCAACCATCTGGAGCCAGTGAGACTATGGCATCCCAAATTGGGTATGTTATGAGGCTGAATGTAGCGGGAGGGGAGATATATTTCGGGCTGCGAATTTCTTCCTTGAATATTGTATAGCGAAAGGGGAACGAACGCGATCTATAAGAGAATGCCACCGGAATAATAGAGTCCTACCTTGGTTATGGTGTCTCAAATGTTCCTCTTGGCCAGCACGTAAAGAAACTCAAGGCGAAATTGCACTACACTCGGAGTGCAACCTTATAGAGTCATTGGTTCTTAACCTGGGTTCGATCGAGCCCCAGGGGTTCGGTGAGTCAGTCTCGGGGGTTCGGTGGAGGTTAAGACCCCCGACTTATATGATTCGTGGTGACACGCCCCGCTTATCCATCATTGGCTGCAGGTGATCACGCAGCGGTAGAGCTTGCGATTACCGGTCGAGATGGCCGTCCGAAAATGACCGTAGTCATTATATCTTACAGATTAGTGGTGTGTTCTGTGTATCTTACGTCGTATGATACCTTTCTTAATATTTTAATATTCAATCCCTTCGCACTAACTATGTCGAGCAAAAAATAAAGTGGTCGGATGAATATGTGGAAAATTGATTCACATGTATAACGGAACGTGATGGGAGTCAGCATCCTTGCTGCATGATTTGCAATGCCAAGTTGAATAATTCTAGTCTAGCACCGGCAAAACTAAGAGAACACTTCCTTAAGCTCCATAGAGATGGAAAATACAAGAACACAACTCGCTGAATTCAAGGTGAAGAGAGCCAGATTTGTTGAAAAGGCTACTCTTCCTGTACTCGGCTTTGCACCCGTCAACAAACCGATCCTCACAGCAAGTTGCTTACCTGATCATTTTGACATGTTTCATGTTTTGATTTAACCATTAAAATTTAGTGTTTTGATCTTTTTTTTTTCATTTTGTACACCTATATATAAATATATACCATGTTTTGAATTTGTAAAAATCTAATTTTATTTTTCAAATTAGGAGGGGTTCGGTGAATGCGCATATGTAACTGGTGGGGTTCGGTACCTCCAAAAAGGTCAAGACCCACTGTTATAGAGTGTAGAAATTGTACTGGCGAACCTTTCCTCTCCTGGTGATAGGGTTACAAGGACGGGTAGGTAGGATATAATAGTTAAAGATATCTATCGGTATATATGCCCGAACAGTGGGAAAGTACCTGACTATTTGACAGATCTATTCAACAAACGATGGTCTTGGATGGTGGTCTTACTCCACGGCGATACTGAGAGTATTTTCTACTCTGAAACGTGCCACAAATATGCTATATATAATTTTAAATGAATTATTTGTGAAATAATACAAATTAATCAAATAAAATTCATTTTTGCATGGTCGTCATCTTTTGGATGTAAAATCAACACGCCCTATCGTTTCTCTATCTTCACGAGAAACAGCAACAGCAACAGCAAAAAATAAATATTTATTAAGAAATGTTTATTTATTTATTTGTTTTAAGGAATATAAATAGTCTTAATATTAATTTAATATACAAAGGAGGGTGCAAAAGAAACAGATCAATTATAAATGTTCACAGATTGAACTTGATTTTGTAATATACAACCAGAGATGTGCAAAATGGGTACCCAAAACCATTTGAAATGCAAAATGGAAATGGGTCAAAACTTTTCCATTTGAAAATGCAAAATGGTTTTTAGAAAAGCATTTCAAATGCAAAATGCAAAATACCTATTTTCAAAATGCATTGAAAATGCAAAATGGTTTCTCAGGTCAAACAATTAAAATAATTATAGAATTTTTAAACAATTTTTTTCATTTAATAATGGACATCAATGTAGAACAAACATATTACATGATGGTAAATCAAAAAATGACACGACTACGGATTATGAACCACAAAAAATTTGCGCGGGACAAATATTGCCAACGTAAAAACATAGAAACTGCTATCTAACATTTAATATTACAGCGTCATGGCCCCATGTTCAGTATTTTTTGTAATGGTATCACTCAATTGCCAGGGCTCCTACCAGGGAGCAACTTGACAAATGTAAATTATCTCTCATAGCGAGGTCGAGGACCGACTGATATTTGGGGCTTATGAAAAAAAGATGAGTTGAGATAGTAGGAAGAATGTTGCAAAAAAGCATTTAAAATGGAAAATGCATTGAGAAAAGCATTTAAAATGCAAAATGCAAAATGGTTTTTAGAAAAGCATTTAAAATGCAAAATGTAAAATGGTTTTTAGAAAAGCATTTAAAATGCAAAATGGAAAATACCCCTTTTGCATTTTGCATTTCCATTTGAAATGGATTTATTTGAAATAAAGTACATCTCTGTATACAATTAAGTATTTAGTGAATGTAGACTAACATATAAAAACAGGACTAAGTAACAAATTTAAAAGCCGATCTAAGTAACAAGTATAAAATGATATGTTGCATAACAAATGTTATAAAAGTTAATTCCCAATCACTCATCTTCCACAAGTTCGTCGATTGTACAGTCTTGGATATTTGATTCATCAGACAAAAGAATATCCTAAATTTCATTATCATTCTATCGTCTTCAATACAAAGAAAAATGAATCAAAGACCGCGGGAATTACCCGTAGACAGAAAAACAGAAATCTTCAATATCAATTATTTCAAGAAACATCCTTTGGTTCTGGTCGAGAAGTTTAAAAATAAACGTTAGGTGTTAAGTTAACGGAATGGGTTAATAGCTTAATTAAAACAAAACAGCAAAAAGCACATCTGATATTCAAAGTTTTGCCAAATTTTTCAATTTTTCAGTGCAGTCGCGAGAGTGCGTTGTAGATAGGTGGCGAAAAAGAAGTAAAAATCACAAAGGTTGCGGAAATCGTCAAAGATTGGAGCACAGTGCACTAGAGTCCTGTGGGGCACTGGTTAAGCCCACACGACGCTCTCAATCCATGGGATGTATGCTGACACCCGCGTGTAGATGGAGCACAGTGCACTAGAGTCCTTTGGGGAACTGTTTAGGCCCACACGACGCTCTCAATCCATGGGATGTATGCTGACACCCGCGTGTAGATGGTCGTGCAGGTTTTAGCGTCCAACGCGGATATGAGCCCTACAAGCAGGTGGGTGCAACTCACCCTGGCGCCGTTGTATATGGACAACGGAGAACCGGTAATGGCGACCTGAGAACAAATAGCGAAATACAGTCGTAATAGCAATTTCCAAATAAATAAAACATACAGTGCAGTTTTGAAGGGTGGGTAGCTGGGTACATCTCGTGTGGAGAGAGTAGGAATCTCGGAGTGGTCTCATTCTGTCGGAGGGGTCATGCCGTTTTCAGTCGTTACCATTATTTGATCCCAACAACACCGGGGCTTCGCCGTCTGCACATTTTCGTTCGTCACCTAGCTGGCCTTCCTGGGCAAGTTATGCAATGAAAGAAAATGTTTTAAACATCGACCTGTAACTTTGAAGGACACAAGGATCTAATTTGGAAGGAAATCGCCGATATATGTGCCAAATGCTACTTTGCCGCACCCTGTACATAAATTTGCAAAAGACAAATAAGCTATGACGAAAATAGAATCAGATGGCGAACGGTAAAAATTTAGCCTTGTCAAAGAGTTGACCAAACCAAGTACGAAAAAATGTTGCTGGGGCAGTTTAGTAATGTACAAAAAAAAATTTATAAACTGTACAATTGAATAAATTAAATTTAAATTGTAAATACGACTGTTCGTAATTTTAATAAATTCTAAAAAGGTGTTCCAAAAGATAAACTAAAAATAAATATTTATGTACGGTATTTAAGACACCAAAAAAATAATCTTACATATCTAAAATTAATTAATAAGAAATTAGATTTTATGGTAAGGGCTCGCTTCATTTTGATATAAAATTCGTAATTTATTATAAATATATACATGTTCAAATTATTTAATATAGCACGACTCGTTTGCAATAAAGAAAAAATCTCTCGACAAATGATTTAGTTGCATTTAAAGATATAATGTGTAATTTTTTCATGCATATAACATATTAAATAACAGAACAGAACGTGTTTAAAATAATTTTCGGAGTTTACTTTGCGATTATTTTCTACCGAAGAAATTTCATATAATTAACGTTTCGGCCTAACAAATGTATATATCTTCAAATATAACATTTTTGTTTTGGAACTTAAAACTTAAAGAGTTGACGAGAAACTTGTTATAAATCAGGGCCTTGGTCATCTTTGGGAATGCTGTGTGGCGGTTCTTTTTAAGGAAAGGAAGGAGAGAAAATTCTGGTGGGTAGATAGCAATCTGTGGTCAATGTGTCCAGAAGCGACGGACGCATGAACTCATTCCTCCCACTGCGCTGCAGTGGATCGAGAGGCAAAGTAGCGTTGTTAGGCGGGTCAAGGTAGAAGCTGTAGGCAGGGATTTATTAATGCAGGTCTTTAAGAGGCCCGGATTATATGAATGAAGAAACACAAATGCCGGTAACTAGTTCCATATACGAGCTGTCCAAGAACCAAAACGAGTACAAGAAGCGGCCCATTCTCATTAACTGTGAACAGGTGTTAAGTTATTTTTACGAATTAGGAGATAACCTTCTTTTTAAAGCGGAGACGGTTTACACGTAGTTCCCGTGAGCACTTAGGCCATAGACCCATTGTGCTATCTCCCATTTTACCTCAATCCTTTAACAACAACCCAGTCCCTTTAATAAAGTGCATCAGGGTTGTCATTGGGTATGTGGCTATGTCTTCTGTTTCTACTGTATGTCTCCCCAGGTATCTGCGCCTAGTTCCCACCAGGGCAGGACATTGGCACCATAGGTGAATTGGAGTCTCTTCATCCTCTTCACATTTCCTGCATTTATTGGTGTTTTCCACTCCCAATATCTGCATGTGTTTCCTGAGATGGCAGTGTCCTGTTACTAGTCCTACCAGTTCCCTCAGCGAGTTTCTGTCCATATCGAGTAGTTTCTTGGTTCGTCTAGGGTCTGGTCCTTTTATGAGTACTTTGGATTGTCTCATTCCAGGTGACCTCTCCCATTCTTCGCGGTGCTGGGATTTAACCCACCTATCAATATGTAATTACTCCTACGGCCGGCTCGGATCCTACAAGTGGTGCTTTCGCCCCTTTCCTTGCTAGTCCATCAGCCTAGCTGTCGGTTCAACTCCAAAATTAATTTAAAACTTATCACATTTGATCATTATTTTTGCAATCTGTCGGTGCTTTATTTAGGTAGCTAGGTGTCTACGATTCTCATCATTCATTTCTACAGTTTTAGTTCATATTATACGCTACGTACAGTGTTATGTATTTGACCGGTCAGTGGTTGAGTGGGCATAGCGCTTGGGTCTCACCCGAGCGTCGCGTGTTCGATTCCTCGGCTGGCTAAGTCCTCCATCACAACACAATCAACATTTTCGGCTTTCTGTGGTGGTAGTAGGAGATTTTCAAACATTGTTGGGTTATTCGTAACCTGGGAATGTTTGTCTTTCTTTTTAAAAAAAAATTTAAAAAAAAATTAAAATTAAATCAATAAACGTATTTCAACGTTACATACCCGACATGGTCCAGCTGCGTTTATACGACGGCCGCAAAATTGAATGTCATGTTTCACTCCTCGAGGAAGGATGCCACGGCCTCTGGCAGGAAATACTTCAGAACATTGTTCCTCTGGGATTATCATAATTGATGTCTGAAATGCAGATTTTATTTAATGATTTGGTAATTTTATTCAATTAAATCAAATATAATTGTTTTTAACAACAATTACGAGGTTCAATGTAGCGGGGAAGGAAAGGATACGGGGAGGAAGAAGGTGGGGAAGTATCTGGGTATTCAAATCTGGACAACAAACATGGCCAAAGCCATTTCAAGCAACCTTTCAATGCTGAATGGTACTCTTACACCAGGGCGATACTGAGAGTATATTACACGTACCGCAAATATACTATATATTATTTTAAAAGAGTAAGTTATAAATAACGCAATTTAATCAAATAAAATTTAGTTGTGCTTGCCGGGATTTGAACCCTTGACCCCCGGCCTGCTAGTCGAGCGTCTTACCCTCAACCATGGAGGTCTTACAAATCATATATTTCTTATTTAAATAAAATGTGTATAATATTGTATTAATATTGCCATAATATAATTCATCTGCATAAATAATATCAAAATGTTTTAAAATAACATTTTCTTTTCATGTTTTGTTTTTAATCTCCTTTTCTCTCCTTTTATTTTCTTTGAATTTCTAATCATCCTTACATTATGTAATTCCTTATTTGTTTTATCATCGCGCCGCTTCCCGCAGCGGTAGGCAGAGTGGATAGACTGCCACACATCTTGGAACACACTCATTGCTTCATTCACACTCATACATTGTGTCACACATACTCTTTCGTTATCCTGACCCGACTCAAGTATTATAATAACTGTACCGTGTTAATTCGGGAGGTCGCCGCCTCGGGAACCATTAATTGGATAACCAACATCTATGCTATAGGTTACCCCAAGTGATTCGCTACGTTTGATGACTTAGCAGGGATGCCTGTGTTCATGATATGAGGTTTGTCCATGTGTAAAGCTGGACTCTTGACTCTAACGCCTTGTATTGCAGTGAGAGGGAAGGATTCATTCAGAAGTCACTCCTGGATACACTGATCCCCAGACCCACTCCTCAATCCTTTTTCCTTCCCAGAACTTCTTCTCCCCCCTTCCCTTAAAAAGATCATTCGCACAGCATCTTACCTGCAAGGTAAAATCCCTGCCAGTGTATATAAGAGAAGAGCAGTGCCCGTGTAGGGACAGGCAGGGAGAATCTATTTATAAATATAAGTCTGAAAAGGTTCTTACTTTAATGTCAACCTGCAATGTAATATCCCTGCCAGTGAAGATAAGGCCTGCACCAGGAAGAGCAGTGCCCGTGTGGAGACAGGCAGGGAGAATCCTATTAGTAAATATAACTCTGAAAAGGTTCTTACTTTAATGTCAACCTGCAATGTAATATCCGTGCCAGTGTAGATAAGGCCTGCGCCAGGAAGAGCAGTGCCCGTGTGGAGACAGGCAGGGAGAATCCTATTAGTAAATATAACTCTGAAAAGGTTCTTACTTTAATGTCAACCTGCAATGTAATATCCCTGCCAGTGTAGATAAGGCCTTCACCAGGAAGAGCAGTGCCCGTGTGGAGACAGGCAGGGAGAATCCTATAAGTAAATATAACTCTGAAAAGGTTCTTACTTTAATGTCAACCTGCAATGTAATATCCGTGCCAGTGTCTATAAGGCCGGCACCAGGAAGAGCAGTGCCCGTGTGGAGACAGGCAGGGAGAATCCTATAAGTAAATATAACTCTGAAAAGGTTCTTACTTTAATGTCAACCTGCAATGTAATATCCGTGCCAGTGTCTATAAGGCCGGCACCAGGAAGAGCAGTGCCCGTGTGGAGACAGGCAGGGAGAATCCTATTAGTAAATATAACTCTGAAAAGGTTCTTACTTTAATGTCAACCTGCAATGTAATATCCGTGCCAGTGTCTATAAGGCCGGCACCAGGAAGAGCAGTGCCCGTGTGGAGACAGGCAGGGAGAATCCTATTAGTAAATATAACTCTGAAAAGGTTCTTACTTTAATGTCAACCTGCAATGTAATATCCCTGCCAGTGTAGATAAGGCCTTCACCAGGAAGAGCAGTGCCCGTGTGGAGACAGGCAGGGAGAATCCTATAAGTAAATATAACTCTGAAAAGGTTCTTACTTTAATGTCAACCTGCAATGTAATATCCGTGCCAGTGTCTATAAGGCCGGCACCAGGAAGAGCAGTGCCCGTGTGGAGACAGGCAGGGAGAATCCTATAAGTAAATATAACTCTGAAAAGGTTCTTACTTTAATGTCAACCTGCAATGTAATATCCGTGCCAGTGTCTATAAGGCCGGCACCAGGAAGAGCAGTGCCCGTGTGGAGACAGGCAGGGAGAATCCTATTAGTAAATATAACTCTGAAAAGGTTCTTACTTTAATGTCAACCTGCAATGTAATATCCGTGCCAGTGTCTATAAGGCCGGCACCAGGAAGAGCAGTGCCCGTGTGGAGACAGGCAGGGAGAATCCTATTAGTAAATATAACTCTGAAAAGGTTCTTACTTTAATGTCAACCTGCAATGTAATATCCCTGCCAGTGTAGATAAGGCCTGCACCAGGAAGAGCAGTGCCCGTGTGGAGACAGGCAGGGAGAATCCTATAAGTAAATATAACTCTGAAAAGGTTCTTACTTTAATGTCAACCTGCAATGTAATATCCGTGCCAGTGTCTATAAGGCCGGCACCAGGAAGAGCAGTGCCCGTGTGGAGACAGGCAGGGAGAATCCTATTAGTAAATATAACTCTGAAAAGGTTCTTACTTTAATGTCAACCTGCAATGTAATATCCGTGCCAGTGTAGATAAGGCCTGCGCCAGGAAGAGCAGTGCCCGTGTGGAGACAGGCAGGGAGAATCCTATTAGTAAATATAACTCTGAAAAGGTTCTTACTTTAATGTCAACCTGCAATGTAATATCCCTGCCAGTGTAGATAAGGCCTTCACCAGGAAGAGCAGTGCCCGTGTGGAGACAGGCAGGGAGAATCCTATAAGTAAATATAACTCTGAAAAGGTTCTTACTTTAATGTCAACCTGCAATGTAATATCCGTGCCAGTGTCTATAAGGCCGGCACCAGGAAGAGCAGTGCCCGTGTGGAGACAGGCAGGGAGAATCCTATTAGTAAATATAACTCTGAAAAGGTTCTTACTTTAATGTCAACCTGCAATGTAATATCCGTGCCAGTGTAGATAAGGCCGGCACCAGGAAGAGCAGTGCCCGTGTGGAGACAGGCAGGGAGAATCCTATTAGTAAATATAACTCTGAAAAGGTTCTTACTTTAATGTCAACCTGCAATGTAATATCCCTGCCAGTGTAGATAAGGCCGGCGCCAGGAAGAGCAGTGCCCGTGTGGAGACAGGCAGGGAGAATCCTATTAGTAAATATAACTCTGAAAAGGTTCTTACTTTAATGTCAACCTGCAATGTAATATCCCTGCCAGTGAAGATAAGGCCTGCACCAGGAAGAGCAGTGCCCGTGTGGAGACAGGCAGGGAGAATCCTATAAGTAAATATAACTCTGAAAAGGTTCTTACTTTAATGTCAACCTGCAATGTAATATCCGTGCCAGTGTCTATAAGGCCGGCACCAGGAAGAGCAGTGCCCGTGTGGAGACAGGCAGGGAGAATCCTATTAGTAAATATAACTCTGAAAAGGTTCTTACTTTAATGTCAACCTGCAATGTAATATCCCTGCCAGTGTAGATAAGGCCGGCGCCAGGAAGAGCAGTGCCCGTGTGGAGACAGGCAGGGAGAATCCTATTAGTAAATATAACTCTGAAAAGGTTCTTACTTTAATGTCAACCTGCAATGTAATATCCCTGCCAGTGAAGATAAGGCCTGCACCAGGAAGAGCAGTGCCCGTGTGGAGACAGGCAGGGAGAATCCTATAAGTAAATATAACTCTGAAAAGGTTCTTACTTTAATGTCAACCTGCAATGTAATATCCGTGCCAGTGTCTATAAGGCCGGCACCAGGAAGAGCAGTGCCCGTGTGGAGACAGGCAGGGAGAATCCTATTAGTAAATATAACTCTGAAAAGGTTCT